>NC_064811.1:151375944-151496676 GCF_023721935.1 Panthera uncia
ATATATATATATATACACACATATATATATATATATATATATATATATAAAATCTTCTTTGGATGCCTTAGAAATTCATCGCCTGGAAGGCAAGACCAGATAATTTTCTGTGGTTTAGTATAAATAGAATATATAAGTATTTGTCATATATCTGACAACATTTACTAAAAGTATTCAATGAGTTGAGTTAATCAAGAAAGGCTTTTTCGGGGCGCCTGGGTGGCGCAGTCGGTTAAGCGTCCGACTTCAGCCAGGTCACGATCTCGCGGTCCGTGAGTTCGAGCCCCGCGTCAGGCTCTGGGCTGATGGCTCGGAGCCTGGAGCCTGTTTCCGATTCTGTGTCTCCCTCTCTCTCTGCCCCTCCCCCGTTCATGCTCTGTCTCTCTCTGTCCCAAAAATAAATAAAAAACGTTAAAAAAAAAAAAAAAAAGAAAGGCTTTTTCTTAAATTTTTTTTTTTTTTACATTTATTTATTTTTTGAGAGACATAGACAGAGCACAAGTTGGGGAGGGGCAGAGAAAGAAGGAGACACAGAATCCGAAGCAGGCTCCAGACTCTGAGCTGTCAGCACAGAGCCCGACGTGGGGCTCAAACTCACAAACTGTGAGATCATGACCTGAGCCAAAGTTGGGATGCTTAACCGACTGAGCCACCCAGGCACCCCAGGAAAGGCTTTTTCTCAAGGGTGTGAGTCTTGATGTGGATGCCAAAACAATTGTGCAAAGGCTGGAAACATTTTTCATACCTAAACAGCAAGAATAAAGATACAGTAGTTGGAATTAGGTAAGTTTGGGTAGAAAGTAATATGTAGGAAGATCTGGAAAACAGCAACAGAGGAGGTTATAGAAACATGTGGCAGCTAGTTCATAGAGGGCCTTGGATAGTAGTCTCATTTGAATTTAATGTATTTGAAAACCAGAACGTACTGTTCTCGAACAGGAAAGTGGCAGAGGAGAGCTGATTAGGTTCGCCATAAAAAATTGCCAGTTTTGTAGTTAAAAAATGCTCAAATATCAGCAGTTACACGAAGTTCAATCTATTAGTTTAGGTATACTGTTCAAAGCTTTTCTGTGGAACAGTAAGCAGTTTCAGATCTTCTGTGTCCTTTTTCTTCCTTCTGCCTACCTTGAATGCTCCCCCGACACAGTGCCTGTACTTCACCTTTTGCATGTGGGCACCCATGGAAAGTGGGTTACTTTCTGTCTTAGGGGAAGTAAACAAATAAAACGTAGCTAATTGAAATGAGTAAACTATTTTAGACAATCAAAATGTTTTCTGGGGGTACTCTTTCCACAAAATAAGCGATGCATAGTTATTGGAAAATATTAAATCAAAAGACATCTGTAACTCATCTCTTCAAATCTGGCCTTCAGATTAATCATTTGCCTAAATTGATTTCCCTGATAATGCAAAGCTCTTGGGAATTAAAAAATCTGATGGAAGGGGGGAGGAGATTTGAAATTGTATATTCAAATTTCATTGTTCAGATTCTGTTTTACATCCCTAAAATTTATAAGCCAACTCTGAAGTCAGTAATTTGGGAATATTGGGAATTTTAAAATACTGTTTCATTGTAAACATACAGGATCACATAGTATTTGTTATGAAAATATGCTTAAGAAGGAACAGCTTTCTGTTCAATTCTTCATTTTGCAACATGGTTTTAAATTATTTGGGATTAGAGCAGTGATTCCAGGATAGTGGTCACCATTCTTATTTCTTACTCTGCTGATTTTTAAAAGTAGATCCTACTATATCTATTGGGTTTGGTAATCCCTCTTTTTTTTTTCTAAGTCTGGTTAACATTGTTTATCATACTTTTTAGCTTAATATATTATGTATGTTTTTCTACAACAATATTTTAATGACTGTATATTTTATATTTATATACTGTAGCATAAGCAGTTGTCAATATTATGCATTTATTTGTATCTAGTTTCTTGTTATTCTTAACATTGTTTTAAGATCTTTATACACATATTATGATTATTTACTGAGAACAGCTTCCTAGAAAGTTGAATTGCTGAGCCAGGGGATACTTAAATTTTTAAGGCAAATTGCCTTGCAGAATGCTGTACCAATTTATATTCCCACTAACAATGTATGTAATTGCCTGATTCATAACCTTTGGGCAATATTGAAAATTGCCTTTTTAAAAGGTAATTGCTAGTTTAGTGAGTGAAAATAAGTGTTTTGTGCTTATTTTAATCTGCATTTATTTGATGGTAAGTGAGTTGAACAGTTTTGCTTGTCCCTTCCTTTTTGCAGTTCCTTTGTTAGAATTTTTTCTCATAATGTTTCTTTTTATTGAAAAAATATGCAGTCCATATATTCCATGTCTTTCTACTTGCTGAAAAGGTAAATTATTATTCCTGATTAGTTTTTCAATTTGTAGTTTACTACTTAAAGATGTGAGATAGGTCTCCAAAGTTAAATGCTTTCTCAACATCAGCCTGTAGGGGTCTCTCTAAACCAAATATTTGGAAATTAAACTGATTTTAATAAATTTAAATTTGTCTCTGATACAGGGACAGTCTCGGCGAGTTCAAGTGGAAGTGAAGTCTGTGCAGGAATCTGGGACTTTACCACTGATGGAAGAATGTATATTGTCTGTTGGCATTGGATGTGTAAAAGTTAGAACATTCAGATCCCCCAAGACTCTTGAGACCTTTCATGTAAGTTTCTGTCTCTGTGCCAGTTATATTCTTGGTGAAAGACCCAATGAGATAAGAGAGTGTTTTGGAACTTGCCAGAAAACTGCCTTCCATGAACACTTCTTTCAGTTTTTAATTTGATGTCTTTTTTTGTTTGTTTGTTACTGTATTACTTTTGCATGAAATCAGTGCACCTGAACCAGACTGTGGTTTTGCCCTGGTACATGGCAAACTGAGGGTTAAGACATCTCAGCCTCCAGAAATTCCTCAGTTGCCTACTAGTGATTAACTTCCCCCATCACCCACCCTTCTACAGAAACCCCCTACTGGCTTGTAAAGACTCTTTGCCAGCAGGTGTTTGATTTCTCCTGGGGAGTGGGACTATAAACTCAGCAGGGAGAGTATTGTACTGGTTCCTGAAAAGGTCAAATGAGCATTCTTCACTTTCCTATGAGAAGCTTAAGGTTTTACTCCCAACTTCCTGAAAACTATAAAGCAAAGAGTGAGGGTGAACATAGGTGGGAGATGAAACAGTATTTTCATTAAACTAGAAAATATAAAGTCTGGCAAAAGATTCTGGCTGTTGAGCATAGCCTGATTCTTGAAAAAATAATTGTTTTAGTTATGTGTAATATATTTTTTCTTTTAGGAGGAAGAGGAGGACATGGACAGCTACCAGGTAAGGAAGCACCTGTTAGCTTCATCAAATGAGCTTTATTAAAGTACTGAAGTACACATTCCTGAGTCTTGCTATACTGTTATTTAATAATTACACAATTAATTTTGATTCAAATATTGCTTTTCTCAAATTAAAACAGAGTTTTGTAGTCTTATGTATAAGAAATCATTTGTGACTTTCATCATTTTCCAAACTTAGAGCTCCCCATCCAAGTTTCCTACAGATCCATTTCTCCAGATCCTTTTCCTTGCACTCCCTCTCTCCTTGAGTGGAGTCACCCCTCCTTTTCCCTGTAAGAGCTATCTCATACTGAGCTTCAGTCAAGCCACACTGCTTAGGTATTTTCCATCTTTTAAACCAGGTCTGCCTTCCCCACTTATAAGAGTCACACGGGTTTGGTTTTGCCCCCTCCACCCTTCCTAATCTCCTGCAAGATTTTGTTTATGTCTGTCCAGTTCTATCATGTTAGTCTTGCTAGTCATTGTTTAGGACTGTCAGAGCTCTTTGGATCCTGATTATGTCATCCAGTGTAGTCACTCTCCTGGTTTTGCATCATTCTAATTTGATAAAAATGTCTGCCTTCCTATAAGTGACTGATAAAAATATTGTATCAGATAGGGTTAAATACAGAGTCCTATGGCACAACAATAGAGACTTCTTTTAAGCTGACATTATTCCATTAATCACTGTTCTTTGGATGTGATATTTCAGTCATTTATGATTTCATTCAAATAGATTCATTGCACATTTCTCCATCTTGTCCACAAGAATGTCATGAGCTATTTGGTTAAGTGCCTTAGTGAAATCCAGATACACACTGTATCTTCAGCATTCCACTGATCTACCCAGCCTTGTTAACTTTATTACAAAAGGAAATGAGGCAAGATTGGTATACAGTCAGGTGTTGAATGGTAGAGTTCTTCGTCTGTTGATAACGCCCTCTCCCCCTCCAAACTGCCCCCTACACACAAGAAACAAGGGAGAGAAACATTACATGTTGTTTGTAGAGACTAGTGAAACAAGTTGAAGGCTGAAACAAGTTAAGAGATTTGAGGAATTCTTATGATGGTTCCCAGGGATATAAATCTTAAGACTGTTGAGTAATATTTGTGATTTTTTTTTTTAATTTACTTATTTCTTTTTAGTAGGATCTATATTCAGTTTGGGGCTTGAACTTACAGCCCCGAGATCAAGAGTCACATGAGCCAGCCAGGCGCCCCAGTATTTGTGATTTTTATCCAGCAAAGGGACATTGTAGATCTTAGTTGTAAGGCTTGCCCCTTGAACCAATAGAAATAAAACTGGTTCTAGGTATCAGAGAATGTCTTTTCAGAAGCTGTCTTGTTCTAGAACAACAATTCTTTGATTTCTGGAACTTTCTGTTCCAAATAATGATTAGTGTCAACTAGTAGTGAGGGCAAAGATATTGATGTGTGATACTTTACAGTTTGAAGACTTAGAGTAAGGTAGATGGAGCATTGGTTTCAAGTATTTTGTCTTGCCGTTATATTTGCCATAATTTCCCTCGTTTTCTTCCAGGATCGGGATTTAGAGAGACTGCGTAGAAAATGGCTAAATGCATTAACAAAACGTCAGGAGTACTTAGATCAACAACTGCAAAAGCTTGTCAGTAAACATGGTAGGAAAAGCAAATTGAATATTTACCCCCCCCAGTCTGTGCATAATTAATCTCTATTTGCAGCCACATAAATTAGAAGTAGATGAACACATCAATAATGGGGATGGCAAGAGCATAGGAATGTTTCTTATTTATGTCCTGTCCTTTCAGAATAACATTTATTTAACTGTAATAATATCTTTCTATAGGTTTCCCCTTACCCGCAACAAAGAGAGAAAATATAGTATGTAAACATTGTCCTTCAAAAATAAATTAAGGAGGGTGCTAACATTTTTTATTTCTTATCCAAAAGTACTTGAATCCTTCAACTCTGGAAGAAATTATTCATGTGCTGGTGGTCCATGTTGGCTTTCCAAAGATGGCCTTTCTATAAGAGTACAGCCATGCTCTTACAGTTCACTTTTTATCATGATTGTTTTTTTAATCACTCATTAGGGAAGTAATAAGTTTTTGGTGAACCCTCATCAACCAGTGACTGAAATGCAGGCAAATCCTGTGGATACGCTGGACAGAAGTGTAAATATCAAGAGAGAAATCTGTGTGAGAAATCTGTATTTCATCCTTATTCCTGACGTTCTAGATAAAACAGAGGATGATGCCGACCGTGAAGCTCAACTTCTAGAGATGAGACTGACCTTGACTGAGGAGCGGAATGCGGTAATGGTCCCCTCTGCCGGCAGTGGCATTCCAGGGGCCCCAGCAGAATGGTATGAATGCTGTCACATGTGTTCTGATGTTCCAGATGTTCCCTGAGCTGCCTGCTTTCTGTATGAATTTTGCCTGTGTTTCAATTAATGGAAGACTCATCCTAGCACAGGGGAAAAGAATTAGAGGAAGTGTTAAATTATTTTCATGAATTGGAATAACTATGGCCTTAAACCGTGTTTTATTAAATAATATTGTTATTGGCCCAAGTAATTAAGATTTCTGAGAATCTAAATCAATATTTAATACCAGTGCACTTAGCATTAAAAAAAAGTTAATATGTTAATTACTTGGGTCATTCCCTTAAAAGACCATTCGGTCATAATAAAATTGCATCTCCAGGAGTTTTGGGTTTTGGGGCTGGCTTAAACTGTACTGTCAGCAAATGTTCTGTGCCACTTTATCGAAATTAAAAATAGTAAATTAAGCCATATGAGGCCCTTCGGTATGTAATTTTATAAAAAAGTAACTTTAAACAAGTGAGCTGTATTATAAACAGATAGAGGTATCTTAGAAGACTGAATTCTAGTATCAGAGCATATGATAATTATACATGAGAGCACCAGTGAAAAGCAACAGCAGTTACAGGTCAGTTTAGGGGCATCTCTGATGTGAAATTATAACAAAAACACAATACCCACAGTTACTATTGGCTTCATCTGTACTGTTCTCAGTGTGGATTAATGCTGTGACTCAAGGTACATGCTGCTCAGAAAGTCTGCTTTATTTGAGATGCTCTTTGTTCATTATGTTTTAGGACCCCAGTTCCTGGGATGGAAACACACATTCCTGTTATATTCCTTGACTTAAATGGTAAGTTAGGAGGTGCTTTCTGAAGGCTTACCTCTGACAAATTAGTGTCCAAGTAGCACCTGGATTCTAACGAAGTTTGCAGTTAGGCAGTTCTGTGAGCCTAAGGTTAGGGTCTATATTATGTATGCTGAGGGACACTGATACTTGACAAAGAATGACTTTTCTGTAAGAATAATATTTTTTGTAGCAGTGATAGGTATGTTTCATCATGGTGCGTTCTCACATTTCAATCTATAATCCATACAGTTGTGTGTATGCTTTGTTCTCATCATCAGGTTAGGTGTAGTGGTAGTATTTTCCTGCACTTAAAATAATTTCTTCTTTAATTCCTAGGAAAAGACTTCTGTCTGGAAAGAGATCCTCATGTAGCATGCTTCTTTTATCTGGTGTTTTCTTAGAACTATCTAATAAATTTCTTACTTTTTCTGTGAGTTCTTATGCCCTTCATTCCTGCATTGCTTAGTTATGAGAACCTGTCAATTTTTCCTTTCTTTTTTTCTCCTTCATGTAAAATGTTTTGGATGTGGCTACATTTTACCTATACTCTGCCCAGGGAAGGAAAATAAAAATGAAAAGGCAGATTAAAGAGCTAAAAATAAGTTAAAAGTCAGCAGTTACATTCCTAAATATCTGCAGGAAAACCATGTGTTAAAATTAACTATCCTAAATAGACAAGCTTAGATGTCCTCAGTGTGTTTCTTCCACCTAGCTGAAAGTGAGTTATAATATCTGAGGTATTTAGCATTTTGTACTACTTAACTTATTTAGATATATGGAAAATTATTATATGCACACAGAGTTAGTAAATAATATTTAGCCATTTCTACTGTCTGTCTACCTGATGGGGTTTCAATGTTTTGCCACAGCACTCTATCCTATCTTGTTCTCTTGAGCCTTGCATGCTGAGGGTTACTCCAGCCTATTCTTTTTTTTTTTCAACCTTTTTTTTTTTATTTATTTTTGGGACAGAGAGAGACAGAGCATGAACGGGGGAGGGGCAGAGAGAGAGGGAGACACAGAATCGGAAACAGGCTCCAGGCTCCGAGCCATCAGCCCAGAGCCTGACGCGGGGCTCGAACTCACGGACCGCGAGATCGTGACCTGGCTGAAGTCGGACGCTTAACCGACTGCGC
Organism: Panthera uncia; assembly: GCF_023721935.1. NCBI lineage: Eukaryota > Metazoa > Chordata > Mammalia > Carnivora > Felidae > Panthera > Panthera uncia. The sequence continues at coordinate 151,383,568 of NC_064811.1, forward strand.
CACCCAGGCGCCCCTCTCCAGCCTATTCTTATGTTAGGTTTCTAGATAGGTGAGGTGCTCTTGTGTGTGCTTGTGTGTGCATGTGGAGGAGGGTAAGAGTGGAAAAGAATAAGCTTATAGAAGACCTGTTGTATGGATATTCCAAGACATGGTCAAGAGCTTGTTCAGCCTTTTGCCCATTCTTGATCCACACAAGCCCACATACTAGAAAAGATACTTTTGGTGCCTACTCACAAGCTTAAGATGGATAGGGTGTTGGAAGGTCCAGGCTTAGAACTAAATAACTAAAGGGTCAGGGGGCAACCCTCCAAGTTTCCGGCTCATGTAGCCAATTGATTCTTTTGTTGAACTCAACTGTCAGATAATTGGAATCACTCTCGCTTCTCATTTTTCAATGCACTAAAAAATAGGGAATTTCGGTTATAATCCTATCATTAACATTTATGGGCTGACCTTGAATAACCTCTTGGGTATCTTGGCTTCATTTTCCTTCCATGTAAAATAAAGCATAAAGGTAAGAGATTGGATAAGATAATTTCTTGAGAGTCTATCCATCTCTAAGAACTGTTTAATGGTCCTCTTCCATGTCATGTAAGATTTTAGAGCCAAAAGCAAATGAAATTTGAGGCAGTAGAATTTTAATACCAAGCACATTGAAATTTAGCTGGTAAGGGTTATCCCTTAAAATGATCTCTGTATTTAATGGAACTTCTTTGCTTTTAGCTGATGATTTCAGCTCCCAGGATAATCTTGATGACCCAGAAGCTGGTGGATGGGATGCTACCCTCACTGGAGAAGAAGAGGATGAGTTCTTTGAACTGCAGATTGTAAAACAGCATGATGGAGAGGTAAACAAAGCATAACTAGGGAAAATCAGATGAAAAGTAGTTTCTTTAACCTTTCCTTGAGTCTTTTTAAACAATCAGCAATGTAATCACTTTAATGCTTACATTTGTCAAGATGCATAAATGAAAACCTTTCATTACGACTTCCAGAAAGATTGGAACCGCTTCCAGAAGGAGTAGATGGTCAAATTACATCCATTTGCCATTTATTTCCCCTCCTGGTAAAGGATCTCTCTCTGTTAGTATTCATAGTTCAGGTCAGCTTTGGTCCATCATAAACCGACATGATGTTTGGGATTTGCTTTGAAATTCTTTACTAAAGACTTTTTTTTTTAAAGTTTATTTATTTTGAGAGAGAGAGAGAGAGAGAGAAAGCATGAAAAGGGAGGGGCAGAGAGAGAGGGAGAGAGACAATCTCAAGCTCTGTGCTGTCAGTGCAGAGCCTGATGCACGGCTCGAACCCACCAACTGTGAGATCATAACCTCACCAATTGTGAGATCATAACCTGAGCCAAGATCAAGAGTCCGTCGCTTAACCGACTGAGCCACCCAGGTGGCCCTGTGGTAAAGGCTTTTTAAAGAGGAGAAAAAAGATGAAGTCAGTGTGGCAAAATCTAGATAATGTTTGAATCCGGGTGATGGGTATATAGTGGGAGCTTATTTTCTAATTTTGAGTATATCGGAAAAACAATAAAATAGTTTAAACAAGGAAAGCTGATGTGATGCTTAGGGCACATTATCACTTAGTGGTATTCCTAAGATGCAAAACTTTAATAGCAGGGAAAAAGACAACAAACCCAACTGTGATACATTCTGTGCAATTCTGTACATTCTGTACATTCTTATTTAATAAGTCAGTATCATGAGCAACAAAGAAAGGGTTGGGAACCATTCCAGATTGACGTGGACTAAAGGGACATGACCTCTAAATGCAGTTAGTGATCCTGGATTGGAACAGCTGAAAGATTTGAATGTAGACTATGTATAATATAATAGTATTTTATTGATGTTAAATTTCCTGAATATAATTGTCCTATGGTTAAGTCAGAGGATGTACCTGCTGTTAGAAGATACTTGTTAATGTATGTAGGCATGTAGAGTTACAAGTCTGTAACTTACTCTAAAGTAGTGCAGCAAAAAAATAATACTGCGTGTGTATGTGTTGTGAGAAAGAGAAAGGAAAAGTGGCAAAATATTAACAGCTGATGATTGTAGATGGAAGATACACAGGAGTTCATTTTCCTGAACAGCTGATGATTCTAGATGGAAGATATACAGGAGTTCATTGTCCTGAATTTGCACTTTATGTTTGAGCATTTTTCAAAATAAAAACATTTTAAAAGCCAGCCAGCCAGGAATATCATGCTCTGTTCTTCCCAGACTAGGGTGGTGGAGACCATATCTTCCTATCCCATAGCTTTTCAGGGAGGTTCTAGTACATCTGCACTCATGACCAGCCTGTAGGACTGTAGCCAAGTCAAGATGTTTCCTCGTGAGGTTGTTTTTTGTTGTTTTTTGTTTGTTTGTTTGTTTTGTTTTGTTTTGTTTTTCCAGGAGGAGAGGGAAAAGTATGTTCTTTCTGTCTCTGCAGGTGAGAGCAGAAGCCTCTTGGGACTCTGCAGTGCACAGCTGTCCTCAGCTCAGTAAAGGCACCCCTGCGGATGAGCGAGTGTATCTGATTGTGCGGGTGACAGTCCAGCTCAGCCATCCAGCTGACATGCAGTTAGTGTTACGGAAACGAATTTGTGTCAATGTTCATGGCCGGCAGGTGAGTCATTAATCCTCGTTGAAGAAATGACTTTAATCACAGGTCTGACATTGAGGGCAGGGCCAGGGAATGATTGTTCTGGCCTCTCATCTAAGCAGACTCTATGAAGCATTTTCTCTTCAGCGTGCCTGTTACTGTCTTGTAACTGTGCCTGCTTCGTTCTGGCACATTCCATCCCGACTTCTCCAAGACAACATTAAGTTGTTACAATCAGTCTTTCTTATTACATAGTCACAAATTAATGCCATTCTTTTCGTTGCCACAGAGCCCCGTCAAAGTGAAGTTCACTGTTTTGTTTTTTGACTTTTCGTTTGGGTCACGCAAGATGTGAAGGTTCTCTGTAGGTTTGCTGTTGTTTGGACATCTTACCCTCCGCTTTGCATCTCTTTCTTCCCTTTCAGTCATCTCTGCTAATTCACTGATTCACATATTTAGAGAGTGTACTCTGTCAAGCTTTGGGTAACAGGATAAGTTAGAAGTAGTCTGCATCTTGAAATAGCTAGTGTCCGTTGGTGTACGTAGACATATATTAACAGGTGATCTGTCTCTGTTGGGTTAGTGCTGTAATGCCGGTGCTCCCTGAGTGCTGGAAGGCTGCAGGCCGAGGGATGGAGAATTCACACCAAGGGAGTCAGAGCAGGTATCAGAGAGGGGGGTAGCATGCGAGCCACTCCTTTACAGACAAGGGAGTTTGGCAGGCAGAGGAGGAATTGACTCTTCTGTGGAGAGGAGAAAACACGTGTGCAGGAGTAGTGAGGAGGGACAGCATGGAGGGCTCAGACCACGAGAAGCAGAGTGTTGACAGGTGTGCTGGGGGGCGGGGGCCAGGTCCGTGGCCAGCCACGCAGTTGCAGCTGGATCAGGAAGGACCTTGTGCCATGTGACTGGGGTTAGTAGAAAACTTCTAGGTAAGGGTATAAACTGTTTCTTTCATTGGCTTTGCAAATATAGGACTTGGGAGACTCATTCTGGAGATTCTTTTAACTGTCTGTGCTCATTTTTTTTTTTTTTTTTTTGAGGCCTTCTCAGTACACTGACTAAAACCAGGACATATGAAAAGAAATCTTTTCATTTAAAAGAGCACAGTCATGGTTGACAGAGTCCTAGATGTAATCTCCACCCCTAAAAATTAATCTTTAGTTCTAAATGTCACACTGATATCAATCTTTGAAATGAAGACTGGCGGTAATGCTGTTAAAATTGCAGCTCTTTAGCTTGGCAATCCAGCATCAATAAAATCCAGGTCATTGGGTTAGCTAGACGTATATGGTGTGGCTCCCGTTCGCTCTTCTCCATCTCTCTTTTCTCGGAAGTCTTTAAGGGATTGAAAAAGACGTGTTGCTCTTGAGCATTTTGAAGTGCAATTTGCCATGCCTGAGCTAGAGATTCTGGTTGCCAGGCACTGAGACTGCCCTGGGACAACCACCAGCCCCACAGAATCCTTAACAGAAAGGGTGCATCATGGCATCACTGAACTCCTTCTGGTGTGTGTGTGTGTGTGTGTGTGTGTGTGTGTGTGTGTGTTTCCCTAGTTTGTTTTTATTTTTTATTTTTTATTATAGCGACAAGAAGTTGCCACATTTTTTCCCTGGTTGAAATGACTTGACATTATCAAATTGATGCTGAATGATGTAATAGTGTTTTAGGGCATGCCAGTTTCCCTCCTGATTTCAGATACTTCATTCCCAAAATTTGCTTCTTTATACAAGAACAGGGACTTCCTTATGACGCTAATGTGTGCAAATCAGCTTCAGTAGTTCCATACAGAAGGAAAGCAAAAAGTAGGTAACAACAGCACCCACACCTCCCTTCCCCACCCGTTAAAAAGAAAACAAACCTACAGCTGAGCTCTGACCAGTGTAATTGGCAGTGGCTCAGCATTGCAAGGCTGAAGTGGGTAGAATGAAGGGCTGAAATCAGTGGTCTGTTTGCATTCTAAAACTACATTTTTTATTTTAGTTTTTAATTTTTATTTTTTAACTTTTATTCTTATTTTTTTCTTCATGCTTATTTATTTTGTGAGAGACAGAGAGAGAGAGCAAACAGGGGAGAGGCAGAGAGAGAGAGAGGGAGAGAGAGAATCCGAAGCAGGCTCCATGGTGTCAGCACAGAGCCTGCTTTAGGGATCGAACCCACAGACTGGGAGATCATGACCTGAGCCGAAATCAAGAGAGGCTTAACTGAGCCACCCAGGTGCCCCATAAAAGTTACAGTCTTTTAAAAAGTTAACTATAGATCACTGAAGAGGAGAGAAATTATTATTAAGGAGGTTTGTGAAAATATGTACTTCTAGGACCAAATAGCTGGATTTTTCTATTTTCTTTCAGAGGTTCTCACATATTTCCTGCTTCCCTTTTGAATGAGGGAAAAAGTTGGGCATCAGTTTAATATTCTCTCTTCTTCTTATCTTGATTCACCAATTGTATTCTGCCCTCATCCCTGCTCTCTTCAACCTCTACAGGATGTTCAGTCTTAGCAGCATCTTCAAATGAGTCATCTATGCATTAATTCAACAGTTCAATTCTTAACTGTGCAAAGAGCACAGTCAGCATAAACAATGACCATGCACTCTTAAATCATTCTTCATAACGATCCTGCTTTGGTCAAGAATTTAATGCCTGAACTTGTCAATATTCATGCTGCAAGATGTCCATTGTACTGGAAAAAAAAAAAAAGTGTAACAGTACCAGTCCTTGCTTACATCTCAGAAGGTCACTTTATTGTGTCGAAGTCAACAGTCTTTTTTTTCTGTAGCCTTTAAGCAGAGCTGAACCAGATGCCCAGTGTCTGTTTCAAGTTTTGGGTTTATACTCTTCATATTATGGGTCTAGCACCTGTCACGCGGCAAGAATCTAATAAATTGGTTTTGTGCACTAAAATGAAGTTGAGGAGTCTCTATTTAGTGATTTGGATTTCAGCTTGCTTATGTTGGAAATATACTCTGTTTCTTTTTGTTAGAATGAATGCAGTATCCCTTATGCTTTGTTAATGAACACTCAGTTTTTGAGGTAGGAAACCATATCTTTCTGTTTTGTTTTTCTCTAGGGTTTTGCTCAGAGTCTCCTAAAAAAGATGTCACATCGAAGTTCTATTCCTGGCTGTGGAGTGACTTTTGAGATTGTCTCCAATATTCCAGAGGTGAAGGATTGTACAAAATTTGAGTTTACTAAAAATAAACATGTAAAAAGAGCTACGTCCCTGAAAAGTCACCTACCCAAGAAATACATAGTCCATGAAAATGTGTGTTTAGGCAAATGCTGTAGGTTTGTAGAGGAATTTTCGAATCTTAATGTGATTCATAGTAAAATGTACTTGTGGCTTCAAAGGTTCTGGTTTTAGTATTTTGTTGAAGAAGAACTTTCTTTTGAAAAGCAAATCAATACTCCTAGAAGACAGCACTCCTTTTCATTTCTAGTAGACATAAGGTAACAATATTGTAACCCTCAAAGGGAAGCAACATAGCGCAAAATAGAGATTCAAGCTTTGGAGATTCATTTTGGAATCACACAGAAATCTTACTTTCATCACCTCTCAGTGAGGTGCACTTAGTGAGTTACTTTGAGCCTCAATTTTTTCATTTATCAAATTGGGTTAGTGATACCTCTGTACAGGGTTGTTTTTTAAGGATGTTGTACACACACACAGCAGTAAATTGTAATTGCCATTATTATAGATCCTATTATTATTTTCCTCTCCTTATTTCCCTTTCTGAACTGAGAGAGCCATAGGAATCAAACAAATGGAGTTTCAAATACCCCCGGACAGAAGCTTGCTGGACGATGTAGTTTTCATTTGCTTCCTAATATTTAATCCCAGATTTATTCACCTGGTCTTCGACACAGCTGGCAATGGAGGCCTTCCTTACAGGGGTAGGAAGATATGAGGGTTCTTAGAAAAGGACTCTGCAAAAGGGAAATCAGAGCAGTCCTGTCTGTCACGCTCACCATCCAGAATCGAGGAGTGAGGAGGTGCAGATTATACTTTCCTAGGGAGTGAAGAATGGGAGAGTGTGCTGGGAGTGGACACTCCCTACTAAGCACACGGTCCACATCAGCACCCTACGCTTCATTTTTGAGTGCTGGAAGTTGTTGATTCTGTTGAGTGAACAGTAGGTGGACAAAATGTATTCTAAGCAGTGAGTTTTTGGAAGGGTGAAAAGATTATATAGTGCTTAGGCTCTGCTTTAGATTTCTTATACTACAGGAAGTCTTGTACTGGATCTCCAAAGTGTTAGACTTACATAGTAAGTATTAGCTGTTTAACTGTTTAATTTGGAGCCTGCTGCACATTTTAAAAATAAGTCTGTTTTCAGAGTTAGACTAGCTGCAAAATCTTGGGTCTGTAGTCGATTACTCTTTGTATACTTACATGCTCAGCAAGAGATGCAGTGTTTATTCTCTGTGTCTGAATGCTTTATGTCTTTCTGGTTGTTTCGTACTTTAACTCTATACATGGTTTGAATGCAGTTGAGAAACAATGACTGCTGTAGTGAACTCTCTTCCATTTTTCCATTTCTCTCATTTTCCTTCCCCTCCTGTCTCATCCCCTCCCAACTGTAGGTTCCTTATCCTCTTTAAAGGTACTTTTATTCCCTGAGTGATACAGTTTTCAAAGGGAGGAAATGCAGGGGGATCCATTGAGAGAGAAACATGTGGCCTCATGTGGTTGGGCTGCTTGTTAATAATTATCTAAACATCTAAGTTGGCAAGTGTTATTTTCACATTATCAAATCTTGATGATAAAGAAAAAGGAACAGCGAGACTTAAAACTTAACAGGAAAAGGACTACACTTAGTTTATTTTTTATTTAGAAACAAAAAGATTCCTCAAGGAATCTAGGTTTCATCATGAAAAATCCTTGAAAAGTTCTCTGTGTTCCCTGTTATAGCAGCTATGAGAGCTTAGTGGCAAAAGAACTGATGGTAGGCCAGAGAATAGGAAATGGTTTCAACTGTCTACCCCAGGACCCAGTAATTCCACCTCTAGGTGCTTACTCAAGAGAAGTGACCATGTGTGTCATAGAGATGTGTACAGGAATGCTCATAGCAGCTGAATCCAGAGGAACCCAAAACTGGAAACAATCCAAACATCCATTAGTGGATGAATGGATAAGCAAATTGTGGTATATCCATAGTGTGGACTATCACTTAGCTACACAAAGAAATGAACTTCTTCAATGAATCCAGAATCATTATGCTGAATGTAAGAAGCCAGACACAAGAAAGGATGATTCCATTTATGTGAAATTCTAAAACCGGTGAAACTAATCTGTGGTGAAAGAAATTACCTTGCCTTGGGGGGAAGGGTAGGCCGTAAGTGAACTTTCTGAAGTAATGGAAATGTTTTGTATCTTGATAGGGACATGGGTAACATGAGTGTATCTGTTTCTATAAAACTCAAGTTTCCCTTTTCTTATAAAATCAGGATAATGCCTGTTCCCTTCAGACACCAAAAAGTATTGTGTGTTGAGAGGTAAAAGGACTACTTTGTCAGGAGTATCAGGGGACCTAAGTTCTAATCTTGACTCTCTTGCCAATTACGTGGCCTTCATCTTTCCTCATCCATGAAATGAGGATGATTGCTTCTTTTCAGAGTTATTAAAAGGCTCAAATGAATCCTATAGTGGTAGGAGACAGAAGTTTTGTGAAGTTAAGCCACCTTCCAGATTCTTCCACATTTTATCTGTTCTTAAAGCTTATTTAAATTTTAAGAAATATTTTTGACGTTAGAATGTGTCTAATAATTGATATCTTAAAATTAATTGGCAGAATTTTTTCTTTTCTCCTTAGTGGTATATAAAATGTTTTTCTTTTCCTTAAAGTTGATGGCATGTAAAGATGCAGTGGCATATGGATATATATTTTGTGGTTTTTGACATTATTCTGACAAATTCGCAAGTAAATAAAGTATCAGATTTTCTCTGAATAGAGTAATTTGTTAGGAGCCAAGCTTGCTTGACATGATTAAATACATTAACAACGTCCCTCCCTGACTTGTGAACATCTTGTTTATCTGCACGGGCCGCCCATGTCAGAGGAGCAGGGATGGGCTCTTGGCAAGAGCACAGCAAGTGAGAATTTCCCAGGATACTTTTCTTCTTGGTGGGTGCAATGCTGCCTTTGGCCTGTCTCACTCCAGAGTTGAGGACTGAGACCAGTTTTAAAAGCTGCTACTTCTTGGACGTGTAGTCCGTGGTCTGCTGCTTAGGGAACGGGTGGAAAGCCAACCTTCCTTTGCATTCTTCTTCTCCATACCTGTGTCTGCCTCCTACTGGAGTTATTTGGACCCGACCCCTGTCTTGCTGTCACCCCAGCTTCTTGTTCCTCTCTCTTGCCCCTCATGATGTATTTCTGAAGTATTGTGGTGGTGGTATATTTCCAGCTATTTCCACCAAATCCTTTGTAACCAGTAACATTTCTGTTTGCAACAGAAACATAGCAGAGGACAATTTTATTGAGAATGTGCTGTGTTTCAGTGGCACTGTGTTAACCTTTCAAGTTAACCTAACCACCAATTCATACCGTAATTTCTGTGGGGAAATGCATTTTGAGTTCTGAAAGCTGGCAGTAAAATGGAGTTTTGGAATATGTCCCATTTAGTTCAGTACTCTGTGTGTGTGTGTACTTGTATAGATCAAGAAGCTTTTATGTTTTCTTCTATCAAGTACTTAATTTTAATACACAACTTTCTGTTCTCCAGGATGCCCAGGGAGTAGAGGAACGAGAAACATTAGCAAGAATGGCAGCTAATGTTGAAAACACCGCTTCTGCTGACTCAGAGGCTTATATTGAAAAATACCTCAGAAGTGTGCTGGCTGTGGAGAACCTTCTCACTTTGGATCGTCTTCGCCAGGTTAGCCAACAGAGCTGGTAGCAGTGGTGCTGACCCAGCCTGATTCTCTTTGCCTCTCTACAATTCACAGGATTGTTACATCCAAACCTTTGAAGCATCTGTTTAAGTGGGGCATATTAATTTAGACTCAACTTATCAGTTAAGTCTTGGAACATACAAAAGCTACACTGGGAAGTTACTTTTTCCGGTACACTAAATGGTGTCTAGTTGCCCTGAGTTAATGGGAGAAAATATTTAACTCTCTCTGGCTGAAGAATTATTTTAAAAACTCTTTGGTAATGGACAAGAATGTTGTGGAAGAAATACGTAGGTATGAGGCAGAATGGACCCTTCTTTGCTTAGCTGGATATGCCAGCCACAGCCTTAGAGTGGTTCTCTAGAAGGGATAATAGAGATGCCAGCAGTAAACCTAATCCTTAGTGGAACCTTAAACCTCATTTTACATAGCAATATCGAGACTTTTATTATTTCTAACCAAAGATCCTAATGAAAAATAAAAGTGAATGATCTAATTTTCATGATCTTTCTCCTGGAACTAACTTCTGGCCAGCTTCAAGGGGGCCATCAAGAGATAAAAGAGTGATCTAAGTAACCAACAGCTATATAATTAACTTTGAATATTCCACAGTGATTGGAATTGGGTCATTCCATCATGTGAAGTAACAGCCATTATTTAAAGAACGAGGAACGTGTGTGTAGAGATAGTAGCTCAAAGACTGCTTTACATGCCATTGCTTTGGAGGTCTGTCTCAGATACGTGTTTTTCCTGTGTACATTTTCTGACAGGAAGTTACAGTGAAGGAACAGTTGACAGGAAAGGGGAAACTGAGTAGGAGGAGTATTAGCTCTCCAAATGTGAACAGAGTGAGTACATGGACTCCCCATTTGGTGCTCTGCCTGGGCTCTCCTTCCCTTTTCTTCTTTGCTTGGATAACTCTTCTCCATCCTTGTAACTCTCATCTCGGGTATCATTTCCTTCTCTGAACTGATGTAGCGACTGTGCTACTGTGCTAGCCAGTGTGGTAAGGAAAGTATCCATTAAAGTATGTTTCTAATGTCTCTCCTTTATTTTTGTATGAGCAGTGCCTAGCACAGTGACTGGGTGTTCAGTGAGTGTGTGTTGAACTAAAGCAAAACTAGCCAAGTGCCTTGCGTAAGTCATTTGAATTTTCTGGGCCTAACTTCATTACTTTTAAATTGAGAAGTCTGGACTCGGTTTACAAACTCAGTTGCTGAAAGGCCATCCAGGGTAGCATAAATGAGTAAAATAAGTTAGGTTTGTTTCATAACAGTGTCTTAAGTTTATTGTTGTTTTTTGAAGCATAGATATAATTTATGTGCATATTAAGCATACAAATAATTCTTCACAAAGAAATATGATTGTGGCCCTGTGATTTATCTTTCCTTTCCTTACTTCTGACAAAGATGTGGGTATGAAAAATACTACCTTTGTCTGAATTTTGCACTAAGGAAAACCACAGTACAAACATTGTAAAGAGCAGCTGACCCTTAACCTTAGTGTTTGAGAGACCATAGTGACAGGTAGGGAGAGTATCAGATGGGAGGGCACATGGGGCCTCCAAGTGACCAAATGACATCACTAATGATCTCAGACTGAAAGATTGGGAACATTCTCAGACAGTAAGAAATATTTTATTTCAACTTAAAATCTTCTCATTTCTTTAGAAAATGACACATCAAAATGCAGAGATACTTGCAGAGGTTTGGCATTTAGAATCCTATGGTTTAAAATTAAATAGCTTGTGTCTATACATCTGCTACGAATACCCAGAGAAGGAAGTCGTAAGATCAGGACATGGTAAGATAACCAGTAACCTGGTATTCTTTCAATAGAAGGGGAAACACAGATGAAGTACCCTTACTCAGGCCCAGCCAGTTGTTGCCTCAGTGTAAATGGGGTATCTGATCTTACACAAGCCTTCTGCCTTAAAGTTCCATTCAGTTAAAAAGAAAAAAAAAATTGTGCCTAATAACATCCCAAAGTTTACGCTAGCCTGGTTTACAGCTTTGGTCTCCACAACGTCTCTGCTATCAGACTTTAACGTCCTGTTGATTTGGTTTTCAAATTCTTGTATTTCCAGGACTGTAGATTTATATACTTTCTCACATAAAGGACTAACACCCTCTGTATTTCTTCTTCAGTTGTCTGGCAGCCGACAAGACCTTATTCCATTCTACAGTCTAGGCAGCAACAAGGTAAGTGTTTATAACTTGTTTTCTGTCAGTCTTAGAACAGTTAGTTGCCCATTCAGCTTCCCCTGCTCAAATACCACACGCTAGTTTTGCGTGTCAGAATTTCTCCTTCTCTTCTATACTGTGTGAAATTTATTTGAAAGTGTTTAGAGTTCATTTCTTTTTATTTGCCAGTTAAATTAAGGTTTACTATGCCTTATTACTCTACTCTTTAAGGGTTAAACCCCAATATTATTACTTAGGTTCATGTTTCTACTTAAAATAATCTTCCTGTGTGTGTCAATAAAAGAACTTCGAATCAGATTTTTAATAGTAAAATGTCGATGGAATGATTACACATCTGTGAAGAATAAGAAGATTTTATCTGAGAGTTAATTTGCTAGAAGAAAGAAAAATAAGGGAACAGAACTTTTGTTAGCTGGAATTTATTCATTGTTAATGTAGTGTTCCCCAATTTAAGAGACTTTTAAGCATAGATAATTCTTTATCATTTACTTAAAGGGATCACACTTGAAATTGTTATAACTGGATGTCCTATATCACAGTATTTTTTGTGTCTGATGTTTTTTGAGGGACCTGGTTAGATATTGTGACATTCAACCAACTGTGGGCAACAAGCCCTGTATTGGTATCTTAACCCTTGAGGAGGTTAAAAGTGACTTATAAAAAGTGTCTTATAAAATAGCCTGATGCCAGGCATTTGTTTGAAAATAATCTGAGGGAGAGGACAGGGGTATAGATTAAAAAAAGATGGACTATTTACTGATAATTGTTATAGCTGCATGGGATTCATTATACTATCCTTTCTATTTTTGTTATTCTACACAGTTTTTGTGCATTTGAAATTTTCCTCATGAAAACTTAAGAAAAAGAACAATTAACTTGATGAATAATTAGACTCATTCTTAAGATCTAGGTTACTAGGAGTTTACCTGAAATAATACATAAAAATGTGTGTATATACATATATATATATATGTATATGTATATACACACACTATTATTTCAGGCAAACTTCTAGTAACCTAGATCTGAAAAATGAGCTATATATATATGTTTATAGACATATAAGTTTCTCTCCAGCTTATTAATTTACTAATCACCTACCATGTCTCTCAAAGTGTACTAAGTACTACTCCTTTATACTGATCCAGTGATGGGTTTGATTAGTTCTTTTTTTTTTTTTTTTTTTTTAACATTTATCTATTTTTGAGAGAGAGAGAGAGAGAGACAGAGCATGAGTCGGGGAGAGGCAGAGAGAGGGAGACACAGAATCCGAAGCAGCCTCCAGGCTCTGAGCTGTCAACGCAAATGTGAGATCATGACCTGAGCCGAAGTCAGATACCCCGTAATCAATTGAGCTTAATCAGTTGAGCCACCCAGGCACCCCTGATTTGTTCTTGATAAACACAGCATAAGTTGTGATTACCAGAACAAAGCTGAGATTTTGGGAAATTGATTATGTCATTATTTTTTAATGTAAATAAATTAAATACTTTAAGGAAAATATAAAGAAGAAAACATGACTTTTGCATTTTTTACGTTACTTCTAACCCAAATTCTCAATTATATTATAAATTCCTTGAAAGAAATGGCCAAAATTTTCTATCTACCCCGATTTCCTTATGTTTAAATAATATCATCACTCGAAAGAAAATTATTGTGCTTCATCTAAATCACAAATAAATGGAGTAAGGGAACATGGATGCTATACTAGAAGTATGATAGAGTAGGAGACCAAAGGAGGGAGTGGACACTTTTATAGGCAGTATTCACAGATCAGGAGAGGCTGCAGAGAGGTGATAATCCCTGTAAGCTGAAGGATAATGAAGTCCACTCAAGGCAGGGAAGGAGTCAAAGCAGCAGTGTGAACAAAAACATGGAGGGATGAAAAAGCTTGCTAAGTTCATGACAGTGCATGCATTGTGACTGAAAGAAGGCGGGGGCGGGGGGAGTATTGGGGGGTAGAACCCAGAGGAAAGGGGCCTGATTATAGAAGTTCTAACATTTTGTGCCAAGGAGTAATGGGGAGGCAGGTAGCTGCTGAAGGAGTAATGGCAGTAACATGGTTAAAGTTGAAGTGGAAAGTATTTTTTAACAGTCCACCTAAACCCCACTTGGGTTCCTGGCTGTGGCCTATAAAATTACATTAGAATAATGGATGTAGTACAAATACATACAGTTATCAATGTAAAAGTGTGAAAAAAATTTAATTGGAGGATGGAGGAGATCAGGGGAGTAGATTCAGCAGTGGGAGGGAGAGGGAGAGTGGTTCAGGTATATTAAAGAGAGAATGTCTAGAACTCTGAGGACCTGAAGAATGAGGTTGGCCAAGGGAGGAGACAAAGGTGACAGAATGGAGAGATGAACTGTAGGAAGGACAAGTTTGGGGCAGAAAATGATTTAGTTCAGTTTTTGACATAAGGTGTCTGTGCCAGTTGAAGGGTCTGGAAGCCTGGGCAGAAGACAGATTAGGGAGCTGAGGGGCATAGTTGAACAACCGAGTGAGGACTTAGATCTAAATAAAGGCTGAGCTCAAGGGCTTGATAATACTCACGAGCATGTGCCCGAGGAGAAGCTGGCCTGGCTGATGGAGAAGGAGTCCCCAAAGAGGAAAGAAGACCCCACAGAGAGTGGCTTGAAAACTGGGCAGAAAGGACTTTTTAAGTTTGAAGAAGGACTCCTTCCAGTTTCCTCAGGGACCGCAAGATGAGGACTGAAAAGACTGTTTCAGATGTGACAGTGAAGAGATTTTTGGAGCCTTTTCCATGGCAGTTTCTGTGGAGGGTTGGGGAGAAGTTAGCAGGACCTATCATATTAAGTGAATAACTGTAACATTACACATTTTTGTTACTCTACTGAGGACCTTCCTTTTTTAGTCATCTTGATCTCTTGGAGTCCCTGAGTAACTTAGTGAAGATGAGGAAAGTCTGATTTTCACCCTCTCAGGTTTTACTGGTGTCATGGTGCCATCACAGCAACAAGGATTTGGATCCCTCCACTCTATTTCAGTGTATGTTAGTAGTTGTCATACACTTCAAACAAGTTAAATGCCTCTTTTTTCCCATGGCAGCAGTTGGCAATCTTCCTCAAAATTTGGCTTCAGTTGCTTCTCCCCAACCATAGCGTTCCCCACCCTCTGGAAGTATTGTCAGGGAAAACGGAAGGTGCCAGCTTGCCATTACTAACTTTGCTCCCAGTTCAGCTGTGAAGCTATTATTTTACCTCCTTTTTGACTCTTGGCATCCCTGGGCCCTGAGGTTAGTAGGTGTAGCTGGGCTTTAGTCACCATCTCATTGCTGTGGGCATCCTGGGACTTCTCTCTAGGTTGCATGAAATGTCCATACATCATAATTAGAGACCTTTAGGAGAAAGGGAGGAGAAAACTGTTTCTAAGACTGATTTTTATGGGATGGACCTTTTGAATGGGTAAGGATATTCAGCTGATAGAGGCTTATATCCGTGATGCTAGAAAACTAAGTGAAAAGAATATAGAGCAAAGAGGATTCGATTCTAGGCTCACTTCAGAAGGGAGTACAGAGTAACTGCCCCATTTTCAGAGGAGGGGTTCCTCAGTAGTTGTATCATCTAAAGCAGAGCTTCTTAAAAGATTTTTAGGAAAAATAAATATTCTTAAAGTTATATTTTCTTGCTAGCGAGAAAACAAAAACAAAAACAAAACCCTTTCCCTGCTAATAGCAGCAAGGAACAGAGGCTCTCCCTCTGGCCTTTAAAGGAAACAATGGGAAACATTTTCAAATGCAGCATTGGCCTTGTATTCAAAACCTGTTTTTAACACTACCCATAATAGAATTCCTCAAGATTGGGTGGTGCTTTAACTAATTGACATACAAAATACCAGAATCCCTTTACACAGTAGCAGTGCTTACCTACATGTGAAGTGAGATATGGACAAGAGTGTCCACAAAACTTTGTTTATAATGGCAGCAGATTGGATGCAAATGTCCATTGGTTTGGTCTGGTTAAATACACTTTATCTGGGCACATGCTGCACATGTGCATGCACGTGCGAAACACACACACACACACACACACACACACACACACACATATAAATAAATGGGATACTATGCAGCTGCAAGAATGATTAGGAGCCCTTCCAGGTACTAATATAGAAAAATAACCAGGATATACCTAATGATTAAAAATGAAGTGCAGACTGCTGGTGGGAATGCAAACTGGTGCAGCCACTCTGGGGAACAGTATCGAGGTTCCTCAAAAAACTAAAAAGAAAGCTACCTTATGATCCAGCAATTGCACTATTAGGTATTTACCTAAAGGATACAAAAATACGGATTTGAGAGGGTACATGCACCCCAGGTTTAATAGCAGCATTATCAACAGTAGCCAACTGAGAGGGACCTGGGGGGCTCAGTCAGTTAAACATCTGACTCTTGACTTCAGCTCAGGTCATGATCTCATGGTTTGTGAATTGCAGAGCTTGCTTGGGATTCTCTCTTTCTCCCTCTCTTACTGACCCTCCCCGACTCTCTCGCACTCACACGTGTACATATTTTCTCTCTCAAAATAAATAAACTTAAAAGAAAAAACTTAAAAAAAAACCACACACAATAGCCAGACCACGGAGAGAGCCCTAATGTCCATCAACTGATGAATGGGTAAAGAAGATGTGGTGTATATACAATGGAATATTACTCAGCCATCAAAAAGGATGAAATCTTGCCATTTACAATAATGTGTACGGAGCTAGAGTGTATTATGCTAAGTGAAATAAGTCAGAGAAGGACAAATGCAATATGATTTCACTCATGTGGAATTTAAGAAACAAAACATATAAACATATAGGAAGGGAGGGAAGAGAGAAGGAAACAAACCATAAGAGGCGCACAATGATAGAAAACAAACAGAGCGGATAGAGGGAGGTGGATGAGAGATGTCTAGATGGATGATGGATATTAAGGAGGGCACTTGTGATGAACACTGGGTGTTGTATGTAAGTGATGAATCACTGAATTCTCCTCCTGAAACCAATATTACACTGTATGTTCACGAAAATCAAAATAAAATTAAAATAAAAAAATTAAGTGCAGAATAGTTTGCTGCCATTTGTATTACAAAAGGGACAGGAGAGAAGCGTGTGTGACTGTGTATAGATTTGCTTGCATATGCCTACGAAACCCTACAAGGATATATAAGAAGCTAATACCATTATTTACCTGCCTGGAGAGAGGGTGGAAGTGTGTGGGGAAGAGCAGGTAGGGGTAAAGGTAGGAGGTTTGTCATGATGCCTTTTTCTATTGTTTGATTTTTGGATCATGTGAACATATTGGCTATTTAAAAAATAAATTAGAATTAAAAAGCATATATAACATATATAAAACATGTATGTATGAAAATCTCAATAGGAGCAGAGAAAAACATTTGTCAAAATTCAACACCCTTTAAAAAACAGAAGTGAAGAATTTTACTTCCTACTCTTTTAAGTAGGAAGAGTTCTCTTGTGTATAGTGTTTGAGGAGGTCTCCAATTGCTTTATTTATAACAATTTATACACAAAATCCTAAAAGAAACTGTTTTGAAAAATCTCAGACTCATTTTTTTTTTTTCTTTTCTTTTCTTTGGGGAACTTCCTGCATTCTTCAGTTTTCAGATATCCAGGGAGAGGTAATTAATCCTTTAGGTTTTCCTAATGAGTGGGATATAAATTCTATCCTACTACCTAAAACTTGTATCATGTTTGTTTTTACCTTGAGAATAAGAATGAATTTTTAGGGGTACCTGGGTGGCTCTGTCAGGCATCCGACTTTGGCTCAAGTCATGATCTCACAGTTCCTGAGTTTGAACCCCACGTCGGGCTCTGTGCTGACAACATGGAGCCTGCTTCAGATTCTGTGTCTCCTTCTCTGTGCCCTTCCCTGCTCATGCTCGCACATTCTCAAAAATAAATAAACATTTTTAAAAATTATAAAAAATGAATTTTTAAATGTAGCTTTTATAAGATGACTAAATTTGACACTGTAATCATTTTTTTGGCTCTTTATTGTAAAAATAACTTTGGTAGTCAGTATGTAGGATTCCTTTCAAATGTTTCTTATTCTAAGACTGTGAAAGTATCTGTGAAAAGAGCCCAGGAATTAAGACATCTTACTGAATTTAGAAGGCTCTGGAATGTGAGAAGTTGGAATAATTCATATTAAGCAAATAATATAAATAAATATTTGAGAACTTGTAAGATGTCCTTTTCTCGAGCATGGGACAGGGAAAGAGGAGTAAAAAAAAAAAATGGCAGAAGTGCTTGGGGCATTCCTTTGACACCACAGAACTTTCCTTAGCAGGACCATCTTGGTTTCTTTGCAATGAAAGTATTTAATGCACAAGAGAGTTGAGTCAGAAACATAATTTTAATCTGAAGTTGATGATGCTTGCTTAAGATGCTAGAAAATGAGTTTTGAAATACTTGAATATTAGTTACATTTACCTTGCAAACTTGTGTGGGCCTATTTCTGGGTTCTGTGTCCCATTCATTTCTGTGTCTAGCCCTCTGATCTTGATTATGAAATCAGAATTATAGACCACAGACTTTGATGTGCTGTCTTCCCCTGTGTAATATGGGAGCATTCAGGTTAGATGAAATGATGTTCAGAAGCGGGGAGAGGCCACAGAAGAGGTTCACATCTCCCTTTTCCTCCTAATTTTCAGTTGATATGGCAAAGATTAGTCATTTCAGACAAAGTGACACTAAACGGTGTGGGAGGGAAGCAAGGGCAGAGAGTTCGTAGGATTAGGGCTCTTGGGGAGGTGAGAGGAGATGGTGAGCTACTTTTAAAACAGTCTCTAGTTTGGCCTATGATACTTGCAATTCGCCATATTTTACATGCCCTTATTATTGATGTTATTCACTCCATGTTAGAATTGGAATTGCTGTACTGAGCTCCACCAAGATTGAATTGATGGACTAATTAATCTTAAAAAGATAAATGGAATTTGATGAACCACTCCCAACTTTTAAGTTCACCTTAGGGCTTAAAAGCAATCATTCATTTTTTTTTTCTCAAGTTTTTATTGAAATTCCAGTTAGTTAACATACAGTGTAATACTAATTTCAGGTGTAGAATTTAGTAATTCATCACTTAAATAAAACACCCAGTGCTCATCAGAAGTGCCCTGTTTAATACCCATCACCCATTCAGCCCATCTCCCACCCATCTCCCCTCCAGTAAACGAACAATAACAAAAAAAAAGACCCTTAAAAACCAGACCCTTAAATACAGAGAACAAACTGGCTGTTGCCAGAAGGAAGGTGGGTGTGAGGATGGGTAAAATAGATAAAGGGAATTAAGAGTACACTTATCTTGATGAGCACTGAGAAATAGAAAAAATCTATCTATCTATCTATCTATCTATCTATCTATAGATATAAAATTGCAGTGATGTTGCTATTTACTGCTATTTACTGTTACTGTCATTATTGTAAGCCAGTTTTTTAATAGATATAATGAAAACTTAGCAAGCTTTTTATGACCAGTCTACCAAGATGGACTTCGCTTGCAGAATTAATTTCAGCAGATTGTTTGTTTTTCTATCTAAAATTGGCTGTGCACTGAGACCTTTTGTGATGCAAGGAACACTGTCAACTTAAAAATATTGATATTTCTAAAGCCATTTTAGATGGAATTATACTTTTTATAATTTTTATATTTTTTAAGTTAGTAAGATATTGTGTTTATTGTCCTCTGATTGGAGTTTTTGATGCAGTAGCCAAATGCCTAAATGGATATTCAGTTAACAAAACTGATTTTTGTGTGTTTTGGCTGCCTCACCTTCCTGAAAACTGCAGTGATTTAGTGTGGCACAGGTAAAGGCCGATGCCAAATATGAGTCATTTCTTCTTTGGTTGCATTGGAAGCCACCTTTGGACCTGTAATGTCACTGGCACTTCTCATTCTTTACCTCTTTATCTCTTTCCTGATTAAAAACAGACCTCTTTCTGAAAAACCTAAAGAATTTGTGTCTGGAAAGAGCAGTAACGGAAATTTTAGGTGCACCAGGAGGACCTAAGCATGTTCTCAAATCAGCTGAGAGCCTCTCTGTTTTCCCTGTTTGATTTTGTCTTTAAGCATGATGGTAGCCACGCATAACTGCTGTCTCAAATAGGGTTTTATTTCTTTGAATTCAGCCTGTCAGCACAAATAATCCCTAATAAGTATGAAGCTAGTTTAAAAATCTTAAACAAAGCTGGAGTTTTCTCCCTTGTATATCCTCATCTTGGCTGATTTCTGAAGTTTGATAGACATGTAGAATGTTAGAAAAAAATCACAGATTTATCTTTTTAGATTCCAGGTATGTATGTATATATATGTATACATACATACATACATACTTTCTTCATTTTGAGAGCTGAGCTCCTAAGAGATCAGAATGATCTAGTGTTTGGCCAAGTCCTGTTTATTCACTGTCCTGAGTTCATCTCCCTCTGAAGTATCTGTAACTGGGATGCTACCTCTCCCCCTCCCCCAACATTTTAGTAAAGGGAGAATAACTGTGGAACAGCCAGGGATGTAAAATTTATTGGAAAGACAGTAATTGCCTTGTCCCTGGGGGGCAGTGTGTGTAGTTACACACTGAACCACAGGTTTCATTTCTGGCAAGAGAATGGACATGCATTATAGGAGGAAAAGAATAAGTGAATGATTTCAGTAGAATGTTTCCCCAGAGATCTGTGGGTGTCAGAAAGAGGAGGAAGGAGTGTTGTACCCAGTTTATCATCCAAATTTGTTGTTCCCTCTAAAGCAGCGTCTGTTCTACCCCAGATCTCTGTGTCCCTGCCTTTGATTGGTGAGACCTGGGAATAGTTAGCATGTGGAATTCCTCAAGGTTAAGATGACGGTTAAGGTAGATGGATGAAGCGAAATGTATTTCCATTTTTCATTATCCGACAGGGCTAGTGGTATGGCTAAGGCAGTATGTATATACTGTGTGCGTCCTTTCAAATGTTCTCACTTGAGATATTTGAATATATGATGCAGTAAAAGTTATTGCTTCCATTCCGATTTGTTAGTAACATTATGTGTGGGGGTGCCAGCTGGGAAATATTACCTGGGAAGCTAGCGGAGCCCCGAGTGTGCCTTGGGGGAAGAGAGGACACCAACATTATTTGTCATTGGACCATTATACACCAAATGGCTGAGGTGCTGACTCCAAATCAGCTACTTAGTATTCCTAAGGGACAGAGTGCCACTATGTCAGCTGCCAAACAAGAAAGAGAAATCTGAAACACAAAAATACATTTATTCTCAAATTAAGTAAGTTGTCTTCAAAACAACCTTGCATGAGCTTAACACTGTAAACAAAGAATGAGGCTTTTCTTCCTCTGAGAAGCTCCAAAGAATATTGACCTTAGTGTTCAGCTACCTGATTGTGATGTCCCAGAATACACAAAGCTGCAGCTTCCCAGACAGACAATTAAATTTAAATGCAAAAGACATTAACGAAACATTAAAGTATGTAAATGAGTGTGTGATTCATAGTAACACAAATGCTCCTACAGTGAAGTATTTCAGAGTTCATGGTTTCCCTAATCATCTTTTCATGTCTGTTTTGTTTCCTGGCTTCCTAATGCTAAAACATCATACCATTTTTTTAAAACTATCAAGGGCTGAGAGAGTTCCTAGGGAAAAGTGGCATTCTCAGAGGTAAACAGGATCCAGATCACTTAGGGCTTATTGATTTTATGATCAGTACTTAGGTTGCTGCTAAAAGTGGATAGGTTTCCAATACGTATCTGAAACCTTAGAGGTCTTTCCACCTCCATCCATCTTTGGGAGCAGTGAAGAACTCACTCTGCAGGCGATTACTAAGGAGAACTCAAAAGTCGTTAGCATCACTCATCTGTGGGATACCAGCTTAAACTAATGTAAAATACTCTTATTTAACTTGGATACAAAAAAACTCAGAGTGATTATCAAAGGATCAAAAGGGAACTTAAAGCTTTTATAAGATTTGCATCTCATCCCCATTACTGGGTGTTGTACTTCTAGCATTTGGTTGGGGTTTATTTCTTTATGAGATGGGACTGAAGTTAAAAGTGCTTTGATGATATCACCATTAATCCATCACCCAACTGGTGGTGTTCTTGTATTATGCAATGAAATCTTTTTTTTTTTTTTTTTTTTTAATTTTTTTTTTCAACGTTTTTTATTTTATTTTTGGGACAGAGAGAGACAGAGCATGAACTGGGGAGGGGCAGAGAGAGAGGGAGACACAGAATCGGAAACAGGCTCCAGGCTCCGAGCCATCAGCCCAGAGCCTGACGCGGGGCTCGAACTCACGGACCGCGAGATCGTGACCTGGCTGAAGTCGGATGCTTAACCGACTGCGCCACCCAGGCGCCCCTGCAATGAAATCTTTTTAATGGGGATTTACAAAATAAGTTCAGGGTACAATAAAATTTGTTAATCCAGAGACTTCCATTATTGGGAACTGGTGATTACTTGATTTGTGCTCAACTGGAACTTTAATGCGTGTTGAAAATAAGAGCCTTGGTAATATACTGTTCTAGAATTTTTACTTTCATGAACGGTGTGTGAATGGATGGGAAGATACACCCTGGAGAAGGGAGAAGACACAGCCTACACCATTAAGAGTTTTTCCTCAGTCTCAGCTGAGAATCTGAAGCGAAAGGATCTTGAAGCAGATGAGCAGAAAGAAACAGCCTCTCTGAGGCAGAACGTAAGGGAGGTTTTCAAAAGGAATGTCTTCATGTATCTGTATTTCCTGGGAAGCAGCATGATTTACAGACAGAAGGTTAGGACAGAGCTGAGGAGACTGAATTGTGAACTGGAGAGGAGATCCAAATTTGAGGTATTGTTAGTATTTGGGAAATTTGCACTATAAAGATGAAAGTACAAGAGGAAAGGTACATAATCAAATCGGTCATGTCTTTAAAGGGAATAAAGCTTTAGAAATGATAACAGGTTTTTCTTAAATATCTTCAGGTTTTTCTGTCAACTATTTGATTTGAATAAAAATTGCTGTTTTTGTTTTTAACAGGGCCGGTGGGAAAGTCAACAGGATGTATCCCAAACTGCAGTTTCCAGAGGGATAGCTCCTGTTGCCCCATCTCTCCCAGACCGTCCCCATAATAACCATTCTCCCGACCCAGGTAGGTTACATTTTCATTTGTCAACCACTGTCATGGAATTTGAGCATCTTTCAGAAGTAGTTTAAAACAGGATTTCCTGGGGCACCTGGGTGGCTCAGTTGGTTAAGCGTCCAACTCTTGGTTTTGGTTCAGGTCATGATCTCACAGTACGTGAGATCCAGCCCTGCATCAGGCTCTGTGCTGACAGCATGGAGCCTGCTTGGGATTCTCTCTCACCTTCTCTCTCTCTGCCCCTCTTCTGCTCCCATTCTCTGTCTCTCTCAAAATACATACATACATACAACATACATAAACAAACAGACAAATTTTAAAACAGAATTTCCTACCCTGTAACTACTATCCTACTAGTGAATGCTCATCTGATTTTTTCCCTTTTTTGGTTTATAACATGTTGTTACATTGATTTTTGAATGTTGAATTTATCCTGCATTACTGTGCTAAATACCACTTGATGTGTTATCATTTATATTTTCTTTATTCTACTTGCTAACTTTCTGTAAAGGATTTTTGTGTTTATGTTCTATGATGAATACTTCTCTTTTCTCATAATAATGCCTTAGTTAGGTTTTGATATGAATATGTTGGCCTCATAAAATGACTTGGGAAATATTTCCTTACCATCTTTTTTTCTGAAAGATTTTATATAAGCTTGGTATTACTTCTTCCTTAAATGTTTGACAGGATTCACCAGTGACACTATCTGGGCCTGGAATTTTCTCTTTGGGAAACTTTTAAATTATGACTTCATTTTCTTTAATAAAGTGCTATTTAACTTTTTGTATTTCTTTGTGAGTCAGTTTTCATAAGTTATGTTTTTCAGGTAATTTTCTGTTTCATCTAAATTATTACTCTTATTTCAGTAAATGTTATGGTGTTCCTTTATTGCCCTTTTAATGTTTATAGGATCTATTGTGATATTCCTTCTTTTTATTTATTTATTTAAGAAAATTTTTTAATGTTTATTTATTTATTTTGAGAGAGAGAGAGAGTGAGAGAATCCCAGGCAGGTTCCACATTGTCAGCACAGAGCAGGATGTGGGGCTCAATCTCACAAGCTGTGATATTATGACCTGAGCTGAAATCAAGAGCCAGATGTTTAACCAACTGAGCCATCTAGGCACCCCTCCTTTTTATTTTTGATAATTTTTGTTTTCTTTCTGTTTTTCTTGAGTACATTTGAGGCATGTCTTATTTTTCTCAGTCTTCTCTCAGAACGAAAGTTGGTCTTACTTTCTTCATTGTTTACTTTGTTTCATTGATTTTGTTTTTATTTTTGATTGTTTCATTGATTTCTATTTCTTTCTGCATTTCACAAATTTTGGAATATGGTGCTTTCATTTTCATTCTATTCAAAATATTTTCTAATTTCCCTCTGATTTATTCTTTGACTCGTAAGTTATTGGGTAGCATGTTAATTCATTTTCATATGTCTGGTGAGAATCTTTTTATTAATGGATTGCTTATTTGATTTCCTTATGATCAGAGAGACTCTTTAATATTTCAGTCTTTTGGAATGTTTTTGAGACTATGTTCTACCTTGGTAAACATTCCATGTATGCTTGGAAAGAAGGTCTGTTCTGTTTGAGGGCATAGCATTCTGTATATATCAGGTCAGTGTGGTTGATAAGCTTATTCAGTCAGATCGGTTCTTCAAATAGTCTGTCCTTCTACTGATTTTTTTTCTATTTGTCCTATCCATCACTGAGAGAGGGCATTAAATCTCCAAATATGATTATGAAAAATTACCTACTTTTTCATTTATCTGTTTTTACATCATTCTTGTAGGAACTTTGTTGTTAGGTATATACATTATTTTTTCCCAATGAAGTGATATTTCTATCATTATTAAATGTCCCTTTATATCTTTGGAATTCTCTTACTTTGAAATCTGTCTCACTTGATATTAACGTAGCCTCATCAACCTTCTTTTGCTTATTGTTTGAATGGTGTTTCCTTTTCTCAGTCTTTAAAATTTTAGCTATATTCGCTCTTTAAATGAACAAATATTTGCTATCTTGTCAGCATATAGTTAGCTCTAACTTATTTTCTAATCTAGCTTGACAAGTTTTGCCTTTTTCTTGGCATATTTAATTCTTCTACATCTAATATTATTATTATGTCTGCTACATTGCTGTTGGTTTCTCTTTGGCCGTTTGTATTTTATTTTATTTTTCCACTGTAACTTCTTTTCTGCCTTCTTTTGGGATAATTGGAAAAATATTTTTTAGTATTTAATTTTATTTCTATTTCTGGCTGTTTGGTATTTCTGTGTTTATTTATTAAAGTCTTTGCTCAAGGATTCTAGTATAGATTCTTAATTTATCATAGTCTACTTAGAATTAATAATACATCACTTCCCACTGCACAAATACAAGAACCTTGTAAGTGTATAATTCCATTTGCCTGTTCCTGGAGCCCTCTTATTTTGTATTATTGTTGTTATATCTTTTATAGACATTATGAACCCATTTACGATGTTACTCTTTCTGCTTTAAAACAGCCAGATTAAAAGACTATAGAAAATCTTTTATATTTTTCTTCATATTTATTATTTCTGGCACTATCCAGTCCTTCGTGAAGTCTTATATTTATCCAATATCATTTCTCTATAGTCCAAAGAATATCCTATAGTATTTCTTATTGTGAAGTTCTCTTGGAGAGAAAAGAATGCTGTCTCCCCTTTTTGAGATTATCTTCACTTCACTTTATTTGAAGAATTTTTTCACTAGCTAGAGAATTCTGGGTAGATAGCTTCTTTCAACACTTCAAACATCTTACATTGTCTTTTAGATTCCTTTTCTGCTGAGAATCAGCCATCATTTCTGTCTCTTTTTCCTACATGTAATATGTCTGTGTTTACTCTCTTGTTTGCTTTCATAGTTCTCTCAATTTTTGTTTTTAGCACTTGGACTAAGGTATACTTAGGTATGGTTTTCTTAGTACTTATCTTACTTGTGTTTCATTGATATTCTTGGATCTGTAAGTTGTGGTTTTCAACAAATTTGGGAAATGTTCAGCTATTATTACATTTTACCCCCAACAATTTTTCTCTACTCTTTCTGAGATTCAAATTACACGTATTAGATTGTTTAATATTACCCTACAGGTCACAGGAGCTCAATTTTTTTTTAATTTTTATTTTTCATCCTTTTGTCTTATTCTTATATCTTCTGGTTGCATAATTTCTCCTTCCATTTCCAACCTTCTGTTAAGTACATCCAGAGAATATTTTATCTCAGTTATTATTCTTTTCAGTTCTAGAATTTCACTTGTTTCTTTATTTAAAGTTTTAATTTCTCTGTGGATATTTTATACCTATACATTTGTTAAGATCAGATTCTTCTTTACTTCCTTGGGCCTGTGTCTAAAACTGCTTCAACATATTTATCTGCTAAATCCAGCATCTGGGCCGTCTCATGGTCTATTTACATTGACTGCTTTTTTCTTGACTGTGGGTCATATTAATGAGTTTTGACAAATGCATTTACCTGTGTAACCTACCCACCAGTCAAGTTTACAAGATGTACAGGACTCCAGCTACTTTCCACAATCAGCCAGTGTTCTGATTTCTATTCCTTCAGATTAGTTTTGCCTGTTCTACAATTTCATACAAATGGCATCATGCAGTATATGCTCTTTTTGTGTTATGCTTCTTTTATTCAACATTTCTGTTCATGTTATCCACACGGTTGCATCCTTCAGTAATTTATTTTTTGTTGTTGAGAAACATTCACTATCACAGTTGAATTTGTCACGATTTTTAATTAGTTCTTCTATTTACGGACATGTGGCTTATTTCCACTTTTTGGTTACTGTGAATAAAGTTTGTTCTTGTGTAAGTGTTTTTGTGAACACTTCTCTTGAGTTAATACCTAGGAGTGAAATACCTTGTTTTAAAGTTCTGTAAATTTGTTGTTGTTGTTTTAAAGCTTGTAATCCATGCTTACTTGATTTACATTATTTTCCACTTTGCTTTGCTCATCATTGCTTCTTGCATCCCACTCTGTCTTTCTGAGTTTAGTTTCTTTTTTGTGAATTACATGTATCATCAGTGCATTTAGCAGTCATCAGTTAGTGACAAACCCTTTAGAAATTTTTATTTTGGGGCTCCTGGGTGGCTCCGTTGGTTAAGCATCCGACTTCAGCGCAGGTCATGATCTCACAGCTCGTGGATTCGAGCCCCGCGTTGGACTCCGTGCTGACAGCTCAGATCCTGGAGCCTGCTTCAGATTCTTTGTCTTCCTCTCACTCTGCTCCTCCCCTGCTCATGCTCTGTCTCTCTCTCAAAAATAAATAAACATTAAAAAAAATTTTTTAAGTTTTTATTTTGTCTTCACTTTGAAGAATCCTTTTACTATGGAAAATATCAAACATACAAGAGTAGAAAGAATAACACCATATGCTCTCAGGTAGCCCTCCCAACTTCAGAATGATCAGTTCATCACTAGTCTGATGTACCCCTACTCCTGCTACATCTCCCAGCCCTCTCCTGGATAATTTGAAGCAAATCCCGGATACCATTTCATCTGTAAATATCTGTACATGTGTCTCTAGAGCAGTAACATTTCTCTAGAGCTGATAACATTTCACTCCTAAGAAAAATTAAAAATAAGTCCTTTATATCATCAAATATCTAGTCAGTATTTAGATTTCTCCAATTGGCTCAAAAATACCTTTTAGTTATTTTGAATGAAAATCTAAGTAAGGTTCATTTATTGTGATGAGTTGATATGTGTCTTGAGTTAAAGTTTAATCTATATGTTCTTTGTCTTTTTCCCCCATCCATTGTATTTGCCGAAGAGACCATGTCTTTTGCACAGTAGACTATGTTACCATCCCCCTGAGGTTGTTTAAACAGGGTTCTCTATCAACCGTATTTCCTGTGAATTGGTAGTTAGCTCTACAGGCTTGAACAGATTCAGGCCATTTTGAGGGAGGGGTGGAAGGTAGGATAAATGGAAGGGTAGTTTTGTGTACTTACCTCAAGAGACACCTTGTGTCTGATTGTCTCACTTTGTGATATATGCAGCCTTTGAAAGATTTTTAGCCAGATCTTCATTTAATTAAGGGTCTTCCTCAGTGTAGAATGTTAATTTAACTGTAGGGAGAAGTCTAGATTGTCCCTGTTGTTTGGTCTCAGCGTTTAGATGATTATGTCCTTCTGGCTCTTTATTCATCTCAAACTTATTTTCTATTGGTTTCCTTTGTTTTGTTCTACTCTTTCCTAATTTTGCCTTCTTGTAAATTATTTGACTTTTTTGAAATCCGCTTTAACACATCTCTTGGAATTTATAGCTATCTCTTTGCTTTATTGTTTTAGTGATTGCTCTCATGATTATAAAATATCCTTACCTTTCACAGTCTACTTAGAGTTATTATACTACTTTATGTAAAATTTACAAACCTTGGAACTGTATGGGTCCATGTCACAACTGTATTGCCAATGAACTTAAAGTCATTTCAGGGGCCAGTGTAGAGTAGAGGTATGCTGGTGGCTGTGTGCTTCCATTGGGGCAGCATCACACACAGTTCCTCAGGTTGACTTGCTTGTTGTTTTTAAAGTATTATGTGGATACAGTGTTTTACAGTTTGTGACTTAGGTTACATTTTCCTAAAACTTCAGTTTTATTCACTAAGGGGAGAGAAATCTTTTTATATCATAGATATTGTCTGCATGTCTGATCCCAGCCTTTGGTAATTTAGAGCAAGTAAGAACGTGGTTGGTCAGGGCATTGATCCCTCTCCTGTAAAAACAAACACCACCTTCTTCCTAAAAGCTCCATTTCATCATCTTCATTCAGTAAGTAGGTATGAAAAGCTAAAGCTGGAGAAGACATAGTCCCTGACTTCAAAGAGTTTAAAGTCTAGATAGAGAGCTGTACATGTGTGTCACCAGCTGTGTGATGTAAAAATGAAAACCCCCATCTTATTCTAGGGCAGAAGGTAGTACTTGAACCAATTTGTGACAGGACTGGGGTTGGATTACCCTTCGGATACTAACAGGAACACTGGATATTAGAACGTTTTTGGACTACCCTAATTGCTGTTAATTTTAATTGGAAAAGGAAATAACATTTTGTTTGAGGAGAGCCATAATAATACTATGTTTTTCTAATATTTTTAAAGGATACTTTTGAATAATTTATATTGTTATATTTGCTACAAATGAAATTTGGCAAACTTGCAAGAAAGAAAACGTCTATGTAGTTGTTTACATTTTATCTCTTTTCCTTTCAATACTGTTGACAGGATTTAGTAGCCTAGCAGCCTCCTACTTGAATCCAGTAAAATCCTTTGTGCCGCAGATGCCAAAGCTCTTGAAGTCGCTCTTCCCTGTCCGTGATGAGAAAAGGGGCAAGCAGCCGTCTCCCCTTGTACATCAGGTAAAAGCATCAGGAAAGCAACGGTGAACATTTCCTAATTCCTGGTGGAATGATGCTCTGTGTCGTCGCATTGATGCTGAAGGGGAGGGATAGCAGTGGTGGTGGGGCCTTAGAACCAGCCTTTTTAGGCCTAGTAAAAGCTTGTGATAATTTCTCCTTCACTCTCTTCAGAGGTAACAGAGCTGTTGAAACTTACTGACAGTCTCAATCCTTTCTGCTTTTAAAAAGTGCCGAGTACACTGCTAATGTGATTTATGGTAATATTACTTAGAGCAACAATAGTAAAATTTATGAAGTGCACTTAGTGTTGTTTGTGTATTGCCAAACAGAAAATGTAATTCTATTTTTAATTCTTGATTTCATTTCTTATTTCAAACAATTTTATGTCATCACTGTCCTTCCCTCTCCACCTCTTTTTCCTCTGCTGTGGTCTACCTGTTCCTTCATTTAAAATGTTACAAGTGATCACTTGTCTTATTTCCCCTTTTTCTTAAAATTCTCCACCCAGCCTTCAAATAAGTTTTAAAGAAAATCTTAGAGGGTTTTCAACATAATCAGGAATCTGCTCTTATGCGATGGTGAATGGGAAGCCTTTTGGAAATGTAATTTCCAGCCTTAGGTAGGTGTGAATTCAGCAGAAAATGATAAATGAGGATTTATTTATACTCCTTCAAAAACACATACAGTGCAAGTTCAGTTGTTGAAATAGGTCTTTTGACATCAGCTTATCCACATTCACTTAAAACATTCAAGTTGCAGAAATGCAGGTGAGTCCTTGTTTGAGACCTTTAACTATTTAAAAGAATTTTCTGAGTTTATGAATGCATATTCGGGGGGGTAGTATTAGTTTTGTAAGGCTGCAATATAGACATATAATTTTTTCAACTTAGCATTATATAAACATTACTTAAGCAGACATTTACACATATTGGATGGAAAAAAATCATGATTTTGGATGCTTAAACTAAATTTAAGCACATAAGGAGTGCTTGACAGTTATTGAAGGAATCTATGACCATGAGAGCTAAAAGAAATAGCAAGTCTAATCCTTGGTTGGAGTTTAGGCAAAAATGATTTTTCCAAGGATTTGTATATATTATTCTGTTACTGCATCATTGGTTTGTAGTGTATGATGCATGGACTCTCTGTGTCAGAATTTCCATGGTAGATATTTAAGAGTGTAACTTTAAAAAAAGCAATAACAGCCTGACCTCATAATCCATACCCCATCTGGGAGTGCCTTTATAATCTGTATTTATAAGCACCCAGGTGATTTTATCAAAATATAAAGTTTGATAACCACCATTTTCCAATTGCTATTTGGTGAAGACAGTTATAGAAGTTAAAGGAAATTGACACGGCATTAGAAGTTATTGAATCATACTCTGTAGTCATAGTTAGTTTTTCAGTGCTACTTTGAGTTTTTGATGTTGCAAGTCAAATCACCTGCTACAATAAATTATTTTTACTGTTTTGCCAGTAAATGATTGATTCTTCTGGATATGAGAGGAACAATAATGTGTTAGAAAGAAATGTAGTGATTGGCAAATAACTGCATTTTGTAATGTCCAGTTTAAGAAGGTAATCTTGAGATATTTCAAAGATACCTTACGCAATATTTGTCCATTTGGTTTACTTTTTTTGAGCATATATGAGCAATGGCATTGGAGAGAGTAGCCCAGATATTTCACATTTCATAAATAAATGATAATGTAAATACAAAACTTGCCTGAATGAAGATGCCTAGTGGTGGAGTTAAACAGTCCAGTTGGGGTTTGGTTTGTGAAAGCTCAACCCCACTGCAGGACCTTTCCTGAAGGTCACCAGGGAGCTGAATCTTGCCTGCACCATTCCAGTCCTCATCTGACTTGACATCATACCTGAAACACTTGCATCTCTAGGCTTCAGTGCTGTGACATTTCCTGGCATCCCTTCCTCTGACTGCTCAGTCTTTCTCAGTTGACTTTTCTGGGACCATCTATTCCATCAAGCTGCAAATATTCAGGTGCCCCAGAGCTCCATTCTGGGCCTTCTTTCCATGGGTCACCCCATTTACTTCCATGGCTCTGTTTATGCATTTTCAACGCTCAAATTTCTATCGCCAGCCCAAACTTTGCCCCTGATCTTGGGCTTCATGGAGCCAACTACCCATTAAGCTTTTTCACTCATAAATCAATTAGGCATTCACATTTTATAAGTCCAAAACATTACCGTTGGTTTCAGCTCACAAGTCTATTTACTCCCAACACACAAACTACTTAAAACTACAAATCCATCTCAGTATGTAGCACAAATGTCCACCTAGTTGCTCATATCTCAGAGTGCATCAGTAAAATTTTATAGGTACTGCTTCCAATCCAGTGACTTCTGACCATCTCCATCTTCATCAGTCATTCATGCCACCATCATCTCTTGCCTAGATTATTCCAGCAGCCTACATACAGGTCTGTCTGACACTTTTTGCCTCATAAAGTCTATTATTCATGAAGTAGCCAAAGTGACCTTCCAAAATCTTACTTAAATTCATGGCTTGAAGTCTTCCACTGCTTCTCACTAAAACTGAATAAAATCAAAATTCCTTACTGTGCCTTACAGCATCCTATATGATCTGTTCCCCTGACTTCTAATCTTTATGCCCTTTATTTCTTCTTTGTTCACCATACTAAGTCATGTTGGCCTTTTCCCCTTCTTCCTTCCTTCCTAACTTCCTTCCTTCCTCCCTCCCTCCCTCCCTCCCTTCCCTCCCTCCCTCCCTCCCTTCCCTCCCTCCCTCCTACCTTCCCTCCCTCCCTCCTACCTTCCCTCCCTCCCTTGCTTCCTAATCTCCTGAACACATGAAGTTCATTTTGGTCTCAAGAATTTTTTGCATTTGCCTTTCCTTATACTTGGAATACTCTTTCCCAAAGTTTTTGCATGGCTACTAGGTCTCTAATAGAGTGGTCTACTATTTAGAGTGGTCAAGATATACCAGTCTAAGGAAGTACACTTGCATTTAGAGAGGCCTTGACCAGCTAAACTAAAACAATAGCTTTCACCACATTAGTATACTATTACCATATTTAATCTTCATTGGATGTTATTGTTATGTTTATATGTTTATTAGCTCTTCTCTAGAATTGGTTGACCATTGACATATGCAGATTATAATATTAGATAGTTTGTATGTGTCAAGTGTCATCCAGTGGTATAAAATACTATGTTTGCAGCTTAGAGGTGAGGGAATCACATCTGAGTGGGGATTTGCGATATCAAGACATAATTATGAACTTTCTTGCCTAGATTGATACAAGTTCCACTGAAGAACTATTCCTAAAGGAGGGGAAAACTTAAGCGTATCATCAGGACTTAGTTGATCAAAGATGCTTGTGCTCACATCATTTTTATTGACTGTCTGGGATAAAGCTCTCAGAGAAGTAAAGCATAATTTTAAATGACATTGCCAATATGGAGTTTTCTTTTGTTTAAATATGTTTTAAATTGTTGCCACCTGAATGGTGTTTCATCCTTGGAAATGGAGCACTGTAATGCAAATGGAATTTCAAAGTAACAGCAGTAAGAAGAATGTTGTATTGGTTAGACTTCTTTAGTGCTCCTCAATTTTTTTTAAATAGTAGTCTTTACTATAATGGCATCCCATTCACTTGGAAATGAGCTTTGATACCTAAAGTTGAGGGTCTTACTGTTGTTGATGATCTGTCCTGCCTCTCCTTGTGGGAACTCTTAGTCCTCCAGGAAAAAAATACGCTTCCTTCCAACCAGTTTTTGCCTCAGAGTTTCCTCTGGTGTTACCTAGGAGTTAAAGGGAGGGGAGGAGAAGGTTCTCTCTAGACTTAATTAATAGCTATAGGTTAGTCCACTATATCTCATAATAAATGCTCCATCATTCTTCAGTTGCCTTGTCAGAGTCTTGCTTCAAGTGGGGAGCCTGGAAGTATTTTGAAACGCACACTTGAAAATAGTGGAATCATCATCTTCCTCTTCTAAATAATGTACTTCTGGGGCGCCTGGGTGGCGTAGTCGGTTAAGCGTCCGACTTCAGCCAGGTCACGATCTCGCGGTCCGTGAGTTCGAGCCCCGCATCAGGCTCTGGGCTGATGGCTCGGAGCCTGGAGCCTGTTTCTGATTCTGTGTCTCCCTCTCTCTCTGCCCCTCCCCCGTTCATGCTCTGTCTCTCTCTCTGTCCCAAAAATAAATAAAAAACGTTGAAAAAAAAAAATTAAATAATGTACTTCTACCAAAGCAACATATGACTGTACTTTTTTTTTTTTTTTTTTTTTTTAAAGCCAGTATTAGCTTGTTGTGCCTCTGGTCAGTTAACATTCCCTTTTTTGTTTGTTTGTTTACACTCTTGTCAGTGCAGTTCTTTTTTATTACTGTGTTGTCTAGCTGATGTATAAAAATACTTAAGGAACTTTAGATTCATTTCTAAAATTTTTCATCTTAGTTTTGTTTTAATGCTCCTAGAATATTAAGGTACTTTTTTTTTTTTTTAATTTTTTAATGTTTATTTTTGAGAGAGAGAGAGAGAGCATGAGTGGGGGTAAGGGGCAGAGAGAGAAGGAGACACAGAATCCGAAGCAGGCTCCAGGCTCTGAGCTGTCAGCACAGAGCTGGACATGGGGCTCGAACTCACGAACTGCGAGATCATGACCTGGGCCGAAGTTGGACGCTCAACCCACTGAGCCACCCAGGTACCTATCAAGGTATTTCTTAAGTAGTTATTTAGAAAATACATTTGATCCAGCTATCTCTGCAAACTTTTTAAGGGCATAGTCTGTCTTCATTTGAGTCATAAGTAAAATAATTGAACGTTAGAGGGCCTAAGAGAGAGCCCTGTCATAGGCAACTAAAGATCACTCCTCAAGTCACAGGGTGACAGATCAGCATATTTCAGCTTTACGTGTTCAGCAACTACCATCTGCAGTCCACATTTCTTCCTCTCTCTACCAAAGAGATCATGGGAGACTTTGTTAGATACATTATGGAAATAAAGGGACACCATGTCCGTGGTCTTTCTCTGTATCACCAGTCTTGTAACAAGCCTAAAACACATTCATGCTGGCAAACATTCCTAAACTACTCTGTTCACTGCCTGGCTTTGCCATAGCTCTGTGTGAATTATCTAGTGGTAACATTTACCAGTAGTGCAAAGAAATACACAAATGCCATGAACCTTGCTCTCCTTTTGATTCTGTGTTTTATTTGCTGCTAGTGCTTTGTTAGTACACTCATTTCAGTAGCCTGTATAAATAGTCATTAAATAATCAATACCTAAGACTAAAAAACTTAGTGTGTTATAGAATAACATCAAAGATAGAACCCAGAAAAATAGAAATCAGTGCATATCCTAAAAGGAATCTGGATCAATTCTACAGTATGGGAAAGGATAAATTATTAATACTACATAAGATGTAGAGATAATATATAGTAACCTTGCTGAAGCTATATAATGTGCAACAGCACAAAAAAACCCCAAAACCCCAATGGTTTGAGTATCAACAATATGTGGTAACCAGATAGACCACATATGATAGGATATTATTTTATTTCTATTCCCCCCAACTTTCTCTTTTTATCATTTTTAAAGCTGTTTCCCACTGAACTATGATGAAAGATACTAAAACTTCTTCCTTTTTTATATTTCTGTCCCAGTTTAGTTTGAAGACTTAAAGTTCTTCTCTGAAATAGTCACAATAATGAAGAAACTCACATGGACTCACCTGAACACCACCCTTGGCATTATTAGACCACGCTTAGATTACTGCAGTTGGTCCTGGATGTGTCACTATGGGAAATCCATTGACCAATTGGAATTATTTCAGGGGATAATGTCAGAAATGATTTATGAGGAAGGATTAAAGGAGTTATTTATAGCTTGACCAAACAATGACTAAGAGAGCTGACTGTATAAGCAGTCAAGGGACGGCAGCACCGAGGCGGTGAGAGCTGTGTAGGATGGCTCTGCTACAGCAGGGGGTGGAAGGCGCAGAATGACAGAGGTGAAATTAACAGAGAGACTGGTAACAGCTGTGAATAAGTAGAATGATTTAGAGATAGCAGGGTGCTCTCTTCAAAAAAGCACCATGGAATTGCTGTCACTTCTGTTTTTTAAAAAATAAGATTTTGAAAATATAAAAATAGTCCAGGTAATAACTGAGGAATGGGATAGGTCTTGTTTCTACCCGTCATTCCTATAATTTCACTGTTAGGTGGAAGAGAGACAGAAGTTGTATAATGAAGGCAGGATTATTCTCAGAAAAGTACTTTTAATCAGAGTGTCCTTGACATTTTCAAACAAGAGTGTTCAGTACTCTCCCTCATGGAAAGATACAAACATACAACTATGGTGAAACTCTAACGAAAAGATTAATGTTTATTAACTTGTTCTTTGGAGTCAGCAGGTTTTCACATCAAGATGCTATTATTTTTTGGCATTATATTTCAGTATTTGAAAAGATTCATGGATCTTTTCTTGTACGGTAGAAGTTAATAGTTTACTCTGAAGATTTAAAAACAAAGATTCTTACATTGTACAAAATGTTTTGGTTTGAACATGTTCATAAAGACTTATGTTTCTCATTTTTATGGAGATTTGTTTTTGTTTGTAATCAATTTCTGAGTTCCAGAAATGCAAAGATATTGCACTGAAAGAGGTGGCAGCTGACAAAATTGCTGTCTTTGACCTTCTGATGCAAGTTTAGTAACTAATCTGGAAAATAATGAACTGCAATTAATGAAATCTGTACTCATATTCAAGTGTGTGTCTCAGACAGCACATAAAATAATTGAAAGAACTTCCTGCTCTCTAATTAGTTAGATTGAATTAATTTGGCATAATAGCTTTTTTCATGTATCAAGAAGTTTGTGTTCAGATGAAGCTATTTATGTGCTTCAAAC
This sequence comes from Panthera uncia, assembly GCF_023721935.1. NCBI lineage: Eukaryota > Metazoa > Chordata > Mammalia > Carnivora > Felidae > Panthera > Panthera uncia. The sequence goes on from NC_064811.1 coordinate 151,419,669, forward strand.
TTTGGGACTCTAAATGATGCCTCTGGTTCATCTGGAGAATTAAAGAGTTAATATTCAGGTTTAATTTTCACCATCAAAAGCACAGTCCCATTTTCAGCCTATCTATGTTTTACAGTCTGTCCCTTTTCTGTGTCCTGCACTTTGCTTGGAGCTATCTTGTCAACCACAGGGATATTTTTCTCTCTTTCAACACTGTTTCCAGCATGGAGGATGGACAAAGCCTTGAGGTGAGAGAGCAGCACTGCACATCTCCAGTACTAATTGAAAAGATGCTTGTGTAGTTAGTTATTCCATCCTTTGTGTCAGCAATCCTTCTGCACATAAAATGGGGGGGAAAGGGGCACCTGGGTGGTGCAGTCAGTTAAGTGTCTGACTCTTGATCTCGGCTCAGGTCAGGTTTGTGAGTTTGAGCTCCCAGTTGAGCTCTGTGCTGACAGTGCGGAGCCTGCTTGGTATTCTCTCTCTTCTCTCTGCCCCTCCCCGGCTTGTGCTCTTTCTCTTTCTCTCAAAATAAATAAGCAAACCTGAAAAGATAAATAAATAAAATGGGAAAAAACAAACCAACTACTAGTTCTTCCCTTGTGCACACAGATGCTGTTTTTAGGGTTACTCATACGTGGACTCCTTGATGAAACAAACCTTATCAATGCTGCCCCATGTGTCATCACCATAACTAACTAAAATAAGAAAAAGGCTTTATATCTTGTTTTCCAGCCTTCAGTGTTCGTTAATTGTTCAGATTCTTTAAAAAATAACATAGGGGTGCCTGGGTAGCTCAGTAGGTTAAGCATCTGACTCTTCATTTTGGCTCAGGTCATGATCTCATGGTTCATGAGATCATGCCCAGAGCCCAGCTCTGCATGGAACCTGTTTGGGATTCTGTGTCTTTCCCTTTCTTTCTGCTACTGCCCTGTTTGCATGCACGCTCTCTTTCTCTTTCAAAATAAATAAATAAACTTAAAAGAAAATAATGTATATTTGCATTTCCTGCCTGTAATTTAGTAAGTGCCACATGTAATAAATACATTTGAATATGTTATCATACATTCAGTTGTTCTTGAGTTCATAAAGGCAAGTTTGCCTTTGGAGTACAGACTTTTTTTTTAAGTTTATTTATTTTGAGACAGAGTGCGAGTTGGGGAGGGGCATAGAGAGAGAGGGAGAGAGAATCCCAAGCAGGCTCCACATTGACAGTGTGGAGTCTGATGTGGGGTTTGAACTCACGAACTGTGAGATCATGACCTGAGCTGAAGTTGGGTGCTTAACTGACTGAGCCACCCAGCGCCCTCCCCACTTTTTTTTTAATTTAAGGCAAATGATTTCCATTCAGTTGCTTTAGGGATGAATTCCTAGTCACTTTTAGTACTGTCAGTTTTCTAAAATTTTCATAATGTTTTGCTGCCTGTCTTTGCCCCAGAAATATATGGACACTGTATTGAAAGATACTGAGTTGACAGTGTTGTCTTCACAGTCAGGTATAATAGCTGATTTGAAAAATAGTGAAAATAAGAGTTTCTGAGTCATTACTGAAGTTGATTGAAGAGACCTCAGTCTGCCAGTCATTTTTCAGAAATTGTCATTGTATACTTTTGTATGATTCTCTAGATCAGGGATTGGGAAACTTTTTTTAAGGGCCAGAAAGTATTATTTTAGGTTTTGTAGGCCTGTCAAAACTAGCCATAGATAATACTTCTAATAAATGAGTCTACTCTAATAAATGAGTGTTCTGAGAAAATTTTATTTATAACCCCCAAATTTGAATTTCATATAATTTTTTCATGTTACAAAGTATTCTTTTATTTCAATAATTTGGAAGTGTAAAAATCATTCTTAGCTTACAGGTTATACCAAACAGGTGATAGTCTACATTTAGACCCAGTTTTAAAAATTTTAAGATTAACAAATATTCTCTTTTAAGTAAACACCTTTTGTCCTTCATAGACACTTGAAAAACCAACAACCATTATTTTTAATGAAGTGAATATTACATCCTTTAAAAAAATGTAAGTTTTTTTCACATGAATATTTAAGTAAGCATTAATAGCTATCATGTGGAAGTTTAAAAAGTAAAAATAAGAAACTATCTTTTATCACAACTCCAGAAATACTAGCATTTAAAATTTCCTATACATAGTACCTCAAATAAGTTGAACTAACACATATATAAATAATATAGTAAAATAAAAAGTCTGTTTTGATGGTCTCACTCACTTTTACCCTCTGATAAAATAGTTCACTTGTTGATGGAAGAAATGGGCCTTTTAGTTGTTTTATATAATTAAAGTTAAATGGGAGTAAAAGTTAGTCCCCGCGTGCCTGTTTCTGAGGAGCAAGGGGCTCTGTGTGTGGTTTTGCCCCCCCTATATCCCCAGCTTCTGGCACAGTCATTGGAATATAGCAGACACCTGACATGTGTTTGTGAATGAGTAAATTGATGATATCTAAGGTTCTTTATTTGAAAGAAAATGGAATTAAAGTCCACGGGGGAGGGGAAGAAGAAAAAAAAAAAAAAAAGAGGTTAGAGAGGGAGAGAGCCAAAGCATAAGAGACTCTTAAAAACTGAGAACAGGGGCGCCTGGGTGGCTCAGTCGGTTGAGCGTCCGACTTCGGCTCAGGTCACGATCTCACAGTCTGTGAGTTCGAGCCCCGCGTCGGGCTCTGTGCTGACAGCTCAGAGCCTGGAGCCTGCTTCAGATTCTGTGTCTCCCTCTCTCTCTGACCCTCCCCCGTTCATGCTCTCTCTCTGTCTCAAAAATAAATAAACATTAAAAAAAAAAAACAAAAACTGAGAACAAACTGAGGGTTGATGGGGGGTGGGAGGGAGGGGGAGGGTGGGTGATAGGTACTGAGGTGGGCACCTTTTGGGATGAGCACTGGGTGTTGTCTGGAAACCAGTTTGACAATAAATTTCATATTAAAAAAAATATTGTATCCTGAAAGGCTTTGGGACTGATAAACGAAGTAGAATCTTTGGATTTATATTTTACATCAGATATAATTGTTGATTATTTAAAACTGGGCTTGTAGCAACCTAAGCTAGAAGTATCTTTGAAGACACCACAAAATTCCAGTGATTAGGAAAACCATGGTATTTCCCAAATGTGCTGAGTGTTTACTGCGTGCTAGAGATTTTATATGCATTAGCTCAATAGTGGTGCTAAGTTAGATCAGCGCTGTCCAATAGAAGAATGTGAGCCCCACGTGACATTTTAAATTTTCTGGCAGGCACATTTAAAAAAGTAAAAAGAAACAGGTCAAATTAATTCTAGTAATATAATTTACTTAACCTAGTATAGTCATAATACTGTCACTTTAACCTGTAATCAGTATAAAAAATTTACTGAGATATTTCCTTCTTTTTTTCTGTAAAGTTCTTGAAATCAAGTGTGTATTTTACATTTCTAGCACATCTCAATGTGGATACTAAATTTTTGTCGGAAATACTTGATCTGCATTTAGAGTTCATGAAGTAGACAAAATAGATCCCCGTGCCCAATCTGTTCTAAACGTATTCAAAGGCACTTTAATTTTTAAATTTATATATTAATAATTAAAATTAAGTAAAATTAAAAATTCACTTCCTCAGTCACATTAGCTTCATTTCAAGTGCTCAGTAGCTACATGGGCTGGTGGCCACCATGTTGGAGAGCACAGGGTTAGAGGGTGATATTAGATACTGAGATATTGAGGAAAATGAGACTTTGGTAGGTTAAACACCTCATCTAAGGTTACAGAGCCTAGTGAGTGGCATACTGAGATTTATATTCAAGGAACAAAATTGCATGCACAATTGTGACCTTAAGAGATTTCACTGGATCTGACTAAAATATTACAAGCGATTATATTTATAGAATGAATGAATCTAAAGTATTTGAAGGAGTGGGGAGCACCTGGGTGACTCAGCCGGTTAAGCGTCCGACTTCAGCTCAGGTTATGATCTCATGGCTCACGAGTTTGAGCCCTGCATTGGGCTTTGTGCTGACAGTTCAGAGCCTGGAGCCTGCTTCAGATTCTGTGTCGCCCTCTCTCAGCCCCTGCCCTGGTCATGCTCTGTCTGTCTGTCTCTCTCTCTCTCTCTCTCAAAACTAAGCATTAAAAAAGCAAAATAAGTAAAATATTTGAATTAGGGACTGGTCAAACCATGGAAATACACTGAGTAGGACCTATTTGTATTTTCTTGCCCATTCCTTTCTAAAAAAATTATCTGTGGGCAGTGGAGAATCATTAACTGCTTTCTGGCAGGAGAGTGACATGGTCAAATTTGTATTTCAGAAAGTTCTTCTGATTGCAATTTGGAGGGTAGATTAGAAGAGGATAAAACTGAAAGAATCTATTTGAGTGTATCTAAAAACCTCATGAGGCATTGTAATTTTGGGCAGAAAAATGAAGTCACCTTCCCATGCCTGCCACATTGATACTTGATGTCACTGATTGAAAGGGGCATGAGGCAGGTAGAATAAAAGTGTGTCTGGAAGGGGACCAGCTGGTGGCCACCTGTCTTCCACTCTGTGTGGCATTGCTCAGAGAATGCATGTGGACTGGATTACCACCTTCTGGATGTGCAACACCAGAGATGATCAGGCTTACACACAAACAAATGACTGATGGGTCAGGTAGAATGCTGAGTCACTCATTTAAAATAAGAAATCTAATTGCCAGATGGACAGAAGTGCTGGAGTCATCATAGCTAACATACTCTTATCCCTGATCACCCTGGAGAGGCAGCGTGTAAATCATGAGCCAGCTCTGTGAGTGGGGAGCTGGCTATGTGAACCAGTTCCTGCAGGCAGCTGAAGTGTCAGTCTCTGGACTAGTGCAGGGTGCTTCCTACCAGCCTTCCTCCTGTGACTTTCCAGTTCCCCTTCTTCCACCCTAACCACTCTGCCTCTGATTAACATAACCTTTAAAAAGTATGTTTATATTGATTAGGTTATTTATTGCTGAGTCTTGATCTTTAGGTAATTGTACATGACTGTTTTTATCCATTGTTTATTACGCTTATCAGAACATATTCAAAGATTAGGAAATATTTTATTTATATGCACTCGCCCTGCTTGGTTGGTCTCGTTTATTATATTTTTCTCACTTTAGCAGCATGAAAATCAAAGGTTGTCTATTGATTATTTGTAGCAAAGGTAAATCCTACATCTCTTGTTATGTATTCTTATGCTTGGATTTAAATGATTGGTTAGAGTTTTAAAAAGGAGCGGGGGGGGGGGGGGGGGGGGGGGGGGGGCTCCTGGCTGGCTCAGTCACCAGAGCATGTGACTCTTGATCTTGGGGTTGTGAGTGTGAGCCACATGGTGGGTGTAGAGATTACTTTAAGAAATAAAATCTTGAGGCACCTGGGTGGCTCAGTCGGTTAAGCATCCAACTCTTGATTTCAGCTCAGGCCATGACCTCATGGTTCATGAGATAAATCCTTGTGCTGGGTGAGGACCTGCTTGAGATTCTCTCTCTGTCCCTCTCCTCTTCTCAAAACAATAAATAAAAATAAAATCTTAAAAGACATGGAAGATCATATTTGCGTAGGATCCATTGGAAAATGACATTTAAGAATTTACCGCGTTCAGGGTGAAGGGGTGATTATTAGGAAAGGTTCATTTTCAAACAAGAAAAAAATTGCATCAGAAAATTCAGTGTTTTGGAACAAATTGTGTATTTTTTGCTTTAAAATATTTCTTCTGGGGCACCTGGGTGGCTCAGTTGGTTAAGCATCTGACTTCAGCCTAGGTCATGATCTCACAATTTGTGAGTTTGAGCCCTGCATTGGGCTCTGTGCTGACAGCTCAGAGCCTGGAGCCTGCTTCGGATTCTGTGTCTCCCTCTCTCTCTGCCCCTCCTCACTCATGCTCTCTCTCTCTCTCTCTCTCTCTCTCTCTCTCTCAAAAATAAACAAACATTAAAAAAATTTTTTTAAATATTTTTTCTCCCCCCTACCTACCCTTGTGCCCAAATTTCAGCATGTCTAATCTTTTCCAGATTGTCTGTAACTGTACAGTTTGGCCTTCTTCATGTCACTTAGGTAATTAATTTGTTCATTTATGTATGTATTCATTCAGCAAACATGGAGTTATTCTCCTCTGTATGGGAATACAGAGATGATTGAGCCATAATGCCTACCCTTCAGAAAGCCAAATAAGATGATGTTGTAGATGCTGTAGTCTGTGTATGTCTGAGGCTGACTGACATGGTGAAGGTGTGCTCTAGCTGAGACAAATGTGACTGGCTGCGCACCAGGAAGAAATCTTTGCCTAGGGAGAAAGAAGAGTGCAGGGAAGGCTCTGACAGAGCAGTGGAGTCAGTACAGAGTGGAGTTAGCCTAACAAGTGAGGAGAAGGTGCAGCCTCACGGAGAAGTGAGGGTCTGTACGTGTTGCCAAGATGTTAAACCTTTATATTCTTTTAGGCAAGGGGGTCTCCCAGTAAGTCTTATGCCTAGTTGAAATTCTGAGTTGATCTTCCCTATTTTCTTCATTCACGTGGCATGTGAAAACCAGAGTTAAAAAATGATGGGCTATGATATGGCAAGTGACCCTCATCTTTTCCGTGAAATACTTCTAAGCGGTTCTCTTGCTTGTAACCTACTCATCTGTTAAGTTTCAGTGATGCTCAGCAGACAGCACGATTGCAGGTTCAGCTGGTGCTTGAGAAGTCAGTCCTTTTCCATCTCTGTCACCGACTCATGGGGTAGCCTGGATGCATTTAACCATTAGGTGAATGTCTCTGAGCCTTGGTTTCTGTAGTGTGAGATGTAGATAATTACACTTCTATTCACTTGCCTCATGGGACTTCTCCTTAATATTTATAGCTGCAAAATACTTTGCAGTCATTTTTATTAATAGTTGCCAGATGTGTCGTAAGGATTAATGAACTTATGATCTGAAATGTTTTGAGCTCCTGAAATAGGAGGCAGCTGCCTGCACAAGGGATATGTAAAAGAGCATTAAAATGCAAACAATACACATTTGAAAATTTGAGCTCTTATGTGTGAAGGACAAATGGCACACTTAAGATTTCAGTACACTTTGTAGGTATTTTTGGTATCCTTAATGAAGTTCTTGTATTCATCACAGGCCATCACCAAATACAGAAAGCTGGGTGCCCCCTGCCCCCCACACATAGGCACATGCACAGGTGTGCACACGTGTACACAGACACTGATTCTGCTAATACCACTGTTTACCCTCCTCCCTGATATCCATCCTTTCTGGGCATCATCCTTTGACTCTGTTTCCCCAGCCTCCCCCGACGGTTGTTTCCAAGTGTTCAGTAGTCTCCCTCATATCTCCAAATTTCCATTTCCTTTTTCTCTTACCATCCAAGTTATTGACTTATTGACTCTCCACCAAACCACTGAAGCAACTTCTTGATTGATCTCTTCAAGCTTCGTATCTCCCCTGGTTCAGGATTAATCTTGTCTACATGTAGCTCTTATCACTGCTCATTCGGTACCTTTAATAGCTCATTCCTGTGGGTGAAAATCAGCCGTGAGCTCACAAGGCCTCCTGAACACCACCCTAACCTGCTTCCCTCTGCCCGATGTGGGTCACTCTAGATCATTCTCTCTTCCCCAAGACCTCCTGGAAGATTGAGTAGCTTTTCTTGGGGCAGAGGTGGCAGTAGAGGGAACAGATCAGACTCAGAGAGCAGCTCCTTTGCCATGTCATTCTTCATGTTGAAAGTGTCCTCCTGCCCCAGGAAAGCCACTCAGTCTTCAAGGCCTGTCTCAAAGTAAAATCGCCCTCATGAGGGTATTCTAGACCTGTTTCATTTATCATTCCTTCTACTCTGAATTTTCTCTGCGTTTGAAACTTTGATTCTAATATCTATCATTTTCCTTGATGTTTCAGTTATTTGCATACATGTCCTTGCCAGTCTGTTGAGAGCAAAGCCTGTGACTTTGTGACCTTTGTGTTCCTCACAGCGCTTGTCGCAGCAACCTGCACACCCAGACCTGAGTGTTTGTTGAACTGAATTTGGACATTGAATCAGAGTCCCAGTTATCTCCTTCATGTAGGACAGCTTTATGGAAACATTTGAAATACATAAAAGTAGAGAGGATACTACAGTGAGTCCCTGTGTGCTCGTCACCTTGTCTCAGTAACAATTATGGGTGCCTGGGTGGCTCAGTCGGTTAAGTGTCTGACTCTTGGTTTTGGCTCAGGTCATGATCTCACGATTTATGGATTTGAGCCCCACATCAGGTTTCACTCGGACAGTGTGGAGCCTGCTTGGGATTCTCTCTCTCTCTCTCTCTCTCTCTCTCTCTCTCTCTCTGCCCCTCCTTCCTCTCTCCCTCCCTCCCTTCTGTCTCTGCCCCTCCCCCACTCTCAAATAAACTTTTTTTTTAATGCAAGCCACTTAATTTCTTATTTTTAACCTCAAGCTAATTAAAAATAATAGACGGGCACCTGGATGGCTCAGTTGGTTAAGCAACCGACTCTTGATCTCAGCTCAGGTCTTTTTTTTTTTTTTAATATAGTTTATTGTCAAATTGGTTTCCATACAACACCCAGTGCTCATCCCAACAGGTGCCCTCCTCAGTGCTCAGTGCCCATCACCCACTTTCCCTTCTCCCCTACCCCCCATCAACCCTCAGTTTGTTCTCTGTATTTAAGAGTCTCTTATGGTTTGCCTCCCTCCCTCTCTGTAACTTTTTTTTCCCCTTCTCCTCCCCCATGGTCTTAAGTTTCTCAAGATCCACATATGAGTGAAAACATAGGGTATCTTTCTTTGACTGACTTATTTCACTTAGCATAATACCCTCCAGTTCTATCCATGTTACTGCAAATGGCCAGATTTCATTCTTTCTCATTGCCAAGTAGTATTCCATTGTATATATAAACCACATCTTCTTTATCCATTCGTCAGTTGATGGACATTTAGGCTCTTTCCATAATTTGGCTATTGTTGAAAGTGCTGCTATAAACATTGGGGTACAAGTGCCCCTATGCATCAGCACTCCTGTAGCCCTTGGGTAAATCCCTAGCAGTGCTATTGCTGGGTCATAGGGTAGGTCTATTTTTAATTTTTTGAGGAATCTCCATGCTGTTTTCCAGAGTGGCTGCACCAGTTTGCATTCCCATCAACAGTGCAGGAGGGTTCCCGTTTCTCCACATCCTCTCTAGCATCTATAGTTTCCTGATTTGTTCATTTTAGCCACTCTGACCGGTGTGAGGTGGTATCTCAGTATGGTTTTGATTTGTATTTCCCTGGTGAGGAGTGACATTGAGCAACTTTTCACGTGTCTGTTGACCATCTGGATGTCTTCTTTGGAAAAGTGTCTATTCATGTCGTCTGCCCATTTCTTCACTGGATTATTTGTTTTTCGGGTGTGGAGTTTGGTGAGTTCTTTATATATTTTGGATACTAGCTCTTTATCCGATATGTCATTTGCAAATCTTTTTTCCCATTCTGTCGGTTGCCTTTTAGTTTTGTTGGTTGTTTCCTTTGCAGTGCAGAAGCTTTTTATCTTGGTGAGGTTCCAATAGTTCATTTTTGCTTTTAATTCCCTTGCCTTTGGAGATGTGTTGAGTAAGAAATTGCTGTGGCTGAGGTCAAAGAGGTTTTTTCCTGCTTTCTCCTCTAGGGTTTTGATGGTTTCCTGTCTCACATTCAGGTCCTTCATCCATTTTGAGTTTATTTTTGTGTATGGTGTAAGAAAGTGGTCTAGTTTCATTCTTCTGCATGTTGCTGTCCAGTTCTCCCAGTACCATTTGTTAAAGAGACTGTTTTCCATTGGATACTCTTTTCTGCTTTGTCAAAGATTAGTTGGCCATACATTTGTGGGTCCCATTCTGGGTTCTCTATTCTATTCCATTGGTCTATGTGTCTGTTTTTGTGCCAATACCTGAGTCTTTGTTGAACTGAATTTGGACATTGAATCAGAGTCCCAGTTATCTCCTTCATGTAGGACAGCTTTATGGAAACATTTGAAATACCTAAAAGTAGAGAGGATACCACAGTGAACCCCTGTGTGCTCATCGTCTAGTTTCAGTAACAGTTATAGGTGCCTCAGTCGGTTAAGTGTCTGACTCTTGGTTTTGGCTCAGGTCATGATATCACGGTTCATGGGTTTGTGCCCCACATTGGGATTCACTCTGGCAGTGTGGAGCCTGCTTGGGATTCTCTCTCTCTCTCTCTCTCTCTCTCTCTCTCTCTCTGTCTCTCTCTGCCGCTCCTCCCACCCTCTCCCCTCTTCTGTCTCTGCCCCTCCCCTACTCTCTCTCTCAAAATAAATAAACTTTAAAACAAAAAGAAAAAAAATATCAAAAAAATGAATACATGGCCAAGCTTGTATGCCCATACCCTACCGTCATTTGCACGTACCTCTCAGAGTCCTCTGGTGGAGAAATATCTACCTGACGCTTACTCGGCCAGAGTCGGTTTTCTGGCAGCCACCACTGCCTGGCTTCCCACAGAGCGGGCATCATGAGTGGGTAGCATGTGAACCAGAAAAGTAGGTGTGTGCAAAGTACTTGACATTACACTGAGGACCCCGCTCAGACCTGATCCCATCTTATTTTTGACACTATTTTTTGTGTGTCCAGTGTCCTGCTCTGCACCCCTGTCATCTGACTGGTGGAGTCGGGGTGGGCCTGTTTATGAAGCAGATGTGTTTCTTGATGAAATGGCCAATGGGGGTGACTGACTATGACAGGAAGCTTGTGAGAGGAAGATGTGAGGTCTCAGCTTAGTGGCCTATAGCCATGACATTGGGCCCTGGGTACCAGGGGTAACTTTAGATACTATGGGAGAAAGTAAATATAAAAATACAGACAGTAGCCCCTATATTCAAAGACTGTAAAGCAGGGTGGAGGATACTTGCTTGGAAATAACTCGAGTATCACTGTCTACTGAGTTGACAGTAGAGTGGAGAAATGGAGATTCCTGTGAGAGAGAACTGGCTAGGTGCTGTGAGGGATGGGGGAGTGATGTGTTGTGTGAGTTGAGGGGAGAGGCTTTCCTGGTCCAGGAATCCAAGGAAAGGCTGGAAGGTCTTGTGGTTGAGGCCCTCATCATGTGCAGCTGCCTTTCCCCCACCAGGATATTCTCCTTCATTCTCTTCCACTCACATTGTCTTTCTTTCTTTCTTTCTTTCTTTCTTTTTTTTTTTAAGTTTATTTATTTTTAGAGAGAGAGAGAACATGAGTGGAGAAGGGGCATAAAGAGAGGGAGAGAGAGAGTCCCAAGCAGGCTTCATGCTGTCAGCACAGACCCCAACACAGGGCTTGATCCCATGAACCATGAAATCATGACCTCAGCCAAAATCAAGAGTTGGACATTGGATGCTCAACTGACTGAGCCACTGAGGTGCCCCTCACATTGTCTTAAACATACCTCTGATGCTAGCTCTCCCTGGCCATTAGCCCCTGGTGGCTCCCCAGTGTTGCAGGGTAAAGTGTACTTTCCTTTAGTTTATCCCTAGGTTCTTCCATGTGTTTAGACTTACCTCCCACCGTTTCTTAAGTGCATGTCCTCTCTGCCTTTTCTGAGATCCCACCACCATCCCCCTTACCTTCAGCAGAATTAATCCCTTCTAGCTCTTTTCTCCCAAAGGCAGTCGCAAAGCGTGGTTACAGCAGTACCCTTTGCTAAAACATGGTACTCTTTGCTAAAATGCTGTTATTTGATGCTGTGAACTCAGGTTCACCTCCTAAGTGAGCCATCTTGTTCCAAGTGGGCCCCTCTCCCTTCAGGTAAGAGTTTGGGCTGCTTAGTAGGAAGCAGGACTTTGGCCATCCAGTCTTAGTGCCTGTACACTGTCCAGAGCATCTTTAAAAAAAATTTTTTTTAACATTTATTTATTTTTGAGAGAGAAGAAGTGGGAGAGGAGCAGAGAGAGAGGGAGACACAGAATCCAAAGCAGGCTCCAGGCTCTGAGCTGTCAGCACAGAGGCCAACGTGGGGCTTGAACCCACAAACCATGAGATTGTGACCTGAGCCGAAGTCAGACACTTAATCGATGAGCACCTAGCACCCCTGTCCAGAGAGCATCTTTATGGCAGAGAAGCCTCAGGCACCCAGATACATCTTGGGAACTGGGAGGACCTGGGGTCCGAAGGGGGTCAGAAGGAAATTGGGGAGATATGAAGTCTACATGTCTAGGCAGTTTAGGTCAGGTAGTAGATCCGTGGTTTGCTGCTTCTCCTTTTGGATCCAAGAAGAGAAAGGACACTCATACTGTACGGAAACAAACTGTGATGCCCAATTTTGGCTCCTCCTGGGGGCTTGTTTGTGGTGCCAGGATGGAGCCCTCTTGGGGCTGAGCATTCTGAGGCAAGGTCCAGACTCTTGCATTGGAACAGGGAGACCTGGGAAGGGGCCAGAGGTTGATTGTTGGAATAAAGGCAGAAGTGGTGGATTCTTGGTTTCTTTGAGAGAATCACGTCTGTAAACCCAGCAGCTACTAAAGGAATATCTGATTTCTTCCCCTCTGCAGTTACCAGCTCCTTCTTTTGACATACGTTTTCCTTATCCTGGTGCTAATTATTTTTTCACTGTTTTGGTTTTTTTTTTTAATGTTCCTTGAACCACATGTCCATAAGTAATGAGTCCTTCCTTGTGCTGTTGCTGACACCCATTAATTCAGGCTCTTACCCCTCATATCTGCTCTGTTGCTGGAGTCTCATCGTAATTTGTCTACCTTAGCCTTTAAATATTTCTCCAATCAGTTTGCCTTCTACCACCAGATCCATCTCCTCAAGCTTCTGCTTTCTCCACTCAGGCACCTGTGGTGGTTTTCGTCATTACCTGATGAGGGTAGCTGCAGACACCAAAGCCTCTATCCACATGTCTGTCCTGCTGTGTTTTATGCCCCAGACTTGTGTGCTAGCCCGACCAGCTTCCTTACTCCTCACTTCCTGTGACGATGCTTGGGCACCACTTCTCCCTGGCCATCAAGGCTTGCTTCGTGTCCCACCTCCTGCCTGAAGCCTTTCCTGTCCCAACCATTTCTCTCTAGAGTCCTGCAACACTAGTATGTGCAGAACAGCCCTTGACAAACAGGCTCCATATGTGAGTGGAGAGGGAGCCTGTGAGTGTGTAGGTGTGCCATCTATGGTGTGGTTTTTAGCATGTGTCCTGTGTTGCCAACTGGGGTATACGTGCTCGCTGTGCTCCGTATTTCCTACACTTCCCTGTGGAGTGTGGCGCCACTAGCCTTGGCATGCCTAACTGGCAGGGACTTGTTAGAATTCCTGAAGGTGTAAAAGTTCACGTTGAGTGCGTCCTCCTGATGGGCTGTCCCGTCTGTTCAATTAAAACCTTCTGTGGTGATCTCTCTGCTTCTCTTGGTCCCTTACGCCTGCCTGTTCACTTGTTTTCTCAGCCCATGCCCCGAATCATGGTGCAGTCTGCCTTCCCGGACGTGGGGACGCCCAGAATGGTGGAGGTGAGTTAGTCGGGCGGAGGTGGCACCTTTGCTGGTGGCTGTCCCACATGTGGTGGGTGGCCCCAAGGCTCTAATTTTTGAGTCCACACCCATGGGTTTTTCATTTTAGTGTTCCCGTTTTGATAATTAGCTATAATATAGGTCACTGTCTTCTCCCTCTATGTTTTCCTTGTTCTACTTTTCTATTTTCAACTTGTTAATCATATGATTGCTAAACTTTTAGGTGCTTGACTGCTAATGTAGTCTGCTGCTTTAATAGCCCACTGCTAGGCAAAGGCGATTTCTATAAACAGAACAATCTCCTTATCCTGAGTGTTTGCTTAATTCTCAGTTTTACATTTCATTCTGATTCATGATATCAGCGTGAAAAGACTAATGCTAAACTGGGGAGAAAATAGTCTCTTATGATCTCCCACAGATGAACAGCACTTCTCATCTTATGAATAGCAAATCTATTTTCTCCCACTGTGCGTTCATTCTCTTAGGAAGGGCTGTATCTTTATCGGAAAATTTTATTTATTAAAACAACGGCCAAAAAGGGCAAATGATTTGAAAGAGAACTCAGACCTCCACGGATTCACTCCTTTCTAAAAAGACCCTTTTCAATCCAGAACATATTTGATGTTCATGTGCACCAACCCCCCCCCCCCCCCCCCCCCCCCCCCCGCCAACCCTGTCCCCTGTGAGTTGTGTTTGTTATTTTGCTGAGGCAGGATTGGGATCCCAAGGCCAGTGGGACAGAGGGAGACCATGTCTTTCACGGGTGAGGGCACCAGACCTGTGACAGCCTCTGTGGCTCAGGGCAGCTCTGGAAGTGTCAGCGGTAAGGGAATAACCCACAGATGGGGGGAGACGGTTTCCACTCACATATCAACTCCAGTCAAGTGGGAGCGGCTTCCTGCAGTGCTGTAACGGAAGGAATCTGAGGCTGTGCTCAGGCTCAGCAGGAAAGAACCGAGCAATCAGTGCTTGCCTTCTGCCACCTTTGGTCCCTTTTGTCACTGTGGATCTGACCTCTGATCCCTGGTTGTCACTTACTGGAGACTTTAGATAAATCCTTTAACCTCTCTGGGCCATGTTGTAAAATGCATATGGTAGTACTTGCCGGCCTACATCGAAGGATTCATGTGGAGGCAAATGGGATAATGACCAGGGAAATCCAAGCCACTGTCACTGGACTGTCACCTCCTCAGGACAGGACTGAGCTGGCCATTTGCAGACAGCTGTCCGTGTGGCAATGATGCAGTGTTACCATCGGAGAATAGGGAACATGTACTATTTCAGAACCACAGTTCCTGTGCAGATTCTAGACTCTGGTAGTTTTGTTTGTATATTCTTCCCTGCCTGGTCAGTGATATTAAAAATAAAATAGAAAAGGATAAATAAAACATGTACAAGTTGCAAAAGAAAAATGATTGAAGGATTGCCTAATCTTTTAGAGTATTTATGTTGGTGACAGTTATTGATCTATTGGATTTAGTAAATTTTGCAGCCTGGAGATCCATCACAAAAATGGGCTGTTAATCTCAAGAGGTGCCGTTAATTTCGTACCCTGAAAGTGTGCCTTGTGGGGAAAGGAGGGCCTCTGGAGACAGGAATATAAATGACAATTCACGTGAAAATGCATGATTTATCAGACTGCTGAGTTAAGCCAAGTAACTGTAAGAGACTTATAGATCTCAGCTGTTTCCCAGTTCAAATAAATCCTGTATTTCAAATGGAAAATGGCCATTCCTGTAATATAAATAATCTTTCCGTAAATATTGGAAAACATATTTCTTTTTCTGAACGGCATCCTTCTCCAGAGCACCAACCCCATTCCCTGTTCCTGCCTTCTCTCTTACCCCTGTCATTGTGAATCAGGAATAGAGAGATAATCTGCTAACTTCTTCAAATGGCTTCAGTTATCACTGAAAGAGCACCCTAGGAGCACCTCAGAACCAGTAGAATGTGGACGAGCAGTGGCTGTCGTCATTCCCCAGGGGATGGGGCTTTGTGTGTCTCTGTCAGAGTGAGGCAGACAAGTCATACGAGATGGGGAAGCCAGCCTCTGCGGCTCCTTCCACGCTCAGCCCCTCTTCACTGCAGGGGAGGTTACTGCCTGGCCTGCATCTCCCTGGACCAGAGGGCCCGCGAACCATGACATGGGACCAGCCTGCAGGCAGCCTGTCTCCTCTTCTTTCACCTGACTCCCGGCCAGGAGCCACAAGCTAGCCACCAGGCCCAAGGGTCATTCCTGGCAGCACTGGCGAAGCTGTGTTGAGGCACATCCACACCCTTCACTGAGATCCTCATTTCAACTTTGCAGGAGAAAGTATTCTTCTGGCTTCTAGTGATTCTCTCAGTCCCTCGTGAAGTTGGTGGTGGGCAGGAGGATCTGTTTCCATCAGAGCAGGGTGCTTAGCCTGAATGCCGGGAGGCTGGGGATGCTGGTGGGTAGGGAGGGAATCGAGATTTAATGTGCACCTATTGTGTGCTGCACCCTGTGGTAAGGACCTTGCCATGCCTCACTGACCCTACTACATGGCCGTCGAGTAGTCTTCTTTCCCACCACCAAGCCCTTGTCCCACAGCAGCTGAGTGTTCAACTTAATTCTGACACCATCTTCCCTGGAGATGGCATCAAAGCCCATGGGTTAAGGGCTCAGGCCCACAAGAATGTCCCTGCTTTGAGTATCAGTCCCAAGTCCAGGTGGTCGGTCACCTGTGCTTCTGATCAACCAGCTGTAGATAAGGGGTTCCAATGAACCTCTACTTGGGTTTGATTAATTTGTCAGAATGGTTCACACAACTCAAGAGAAACATTTTACTTACTAGATCACCAGTTTATTACAAGGGATACCACTGGGGAACAGCCACGTGGAAGAGGTGCATAGGGCCAGGTGTGGGGAGAAGGCGTGGACTTTTAACGCCCTCCCTGTGTGCAACACTCTCCCCATACCTCCATGTGTTCACCAAACCAGCAGCTCCCAGGAGCCTGTCCCTCTTGGTTTTTGTGGAGGCTTTATTACATAGGCATGATTGATTAAATCATTGGCAATTAGTGATTAGCTCACCTTCAGCCCCTCTTCCCTCCCTGGAGGTTGGCTGTGGGGCTGAAGCTCAAATCACAAGGTGGGTTGCCCTGGCAACCAGCCCCCATCCTTAGGTGCAGGCCCAGAGTCACCTCATTAACATGAACTCAGATGTTGTTGGAAGGGGCTTGTTAGGAATATCAAAACGCCTTTATCACTCTTACCACTTAGGAAACTCCAAGGGTTCCAGAGCTCTGTGGCAGAAACAGGATGAAGGCCAAATATGTATTTCTTATTATAAGTCACTCTATCTCAGGCAGCGAGCAGGTGGGTGACTGTTTGCTTGGTGCTCAGCATAGTGCAGAGTGAGGGCTCCTCAGTGTTTGCTGCGGAAAAAACTGGGGTCACCCGGACGGAAGTGGTGGAACAGAACTGGCACCCGGTCTGCCCAGGTGCACGGCAGCGCTCTTTTCACTGTCAGAGCTGTAATGTTTCAACTGACCACAAGATCTGTCTGAATTCTTTTGGAAATGAGCAGCTGACTTTGAATTTTAACCTTTATTCTTGGCCCTTCCCTGCTTCAGGCTTACCGAGAGAGCATGGGGATTAGTGCGGCTCCTGATGTGACTGTGCAGATGGCCCCCGTGAAGATGTTTGACAGACCCACGAAAGCACCTCCCCAGCAGTCCGTCACTGCCAACACCCAGGCCCCCGAAGTTCAGGAAGGGCCGCCCAGCCCCCTGAGTGAGGCCTCCAGTGGGTACTTTTCCCACAGCGTCTCCACCGCGACACTGTCCGATGCATTGGTCCCTAGCCTTGATGCCGCGGCTGCAGTGGGGGGCCAGACGCCTGGCTCGCCCCCTCCTGCCCTCTGCCTGGCCACCCCGGACACGGAGCTCCCATTTCCATCTGCTGCTCCCACTGCAGACAGTGATCTTCCTGCCCAGTTGGAGGGTCAGCGCAGCCTTCTGTCCCTGCCACTCCTGGCAACGCAAAATGCTTGGGGCAACAGCAACGGTGCGTCCGAGGCCAGGGGAGCAGTTTCCTCGGAGAAGCAGAATGAAGAAGCAAGGGCTTCACTGACTCATCTCCCCATGCCTGCCCCCCAGAAGGAATCACCCAGCCAGCAAAGCGGCGGCAAAGTTTCCTCAGCCACCAAGCAGCTCGGAAGAGCCACGGACCATGTGAAGCCTGCCTCCAGCTTAGAGCTGGATGTCTCCAAACCACAGCCTCCAGACCTCCTGTCTCAATCACCTGCTCTGGCGTCTCCATTCAGAATCCAGAAGGTGCGAACCTCCGAGCTGAAGTCGTTCTCGCGCATGCTGGGTGGGGACTCCAGCTGCCCCTCTGGTGCTGAGGAGGACCTGCCGGCCTCCGGGGGGCCGAGCGACAGCAGTGCTGGGACACAGGCCCTGGGAAAGCTGGAGGTTTCCTCAGATTCTGAAGAAGCCAGCGAAGTCCCAGAGTGGCTCAAAGAGGGAGAATGTGTCACCGTGGGCACCAACAAGATAGGCATTGTGAGGTACATCGGGCCAACTGACTTTCAAGAGGGGACGTGGATCGGAGTAGAGTTACATTCACCTTCAGGTGAGTGCTACTTGTTTGGGATGGTTCCCGGGGCTCCTAAGGGGATTTCGCCAACTGTGGTCTGGGGGGAGAGTACTGGCCCTGTCCCAGCACTGCGGGGAACTTGCTATGTGCCCTTGGGCACATCATTTGACCTCCCTGAGCCTCCAGGTCACTTTTCAAAATCAGGAATGAAAGTTACCTAAGTGTTCTCTTTGTTAAACCTCCAGACATTTTTCAGAAACCTAAGACATTGATTGAAAGCTACTATCAATTTGGTTATGAATTTAAATGCCTTTTTTTTTTTTTTTTTTTTTTTTTTTAAGTCACAGAGGCATCTGCTTTTGAACTGTAACAGTGTAACAGTAGCTGTGTCTGCTGTTTCTGCTCAGGTTGCAAACACTGATGCCTGAGTGCATGCTGGATGCCTTGGCTTGAGAACAGAAGAGGTGATCTCTTATGTCTCATTACAGAATGGCACACCTTAAAAGCAAATAGATCACCATTTTCTGAAAAACCAGGGCCACAACTTAAGGAAATACTTTGTCCTTTAGATGTTTCCTTTTATTAAAACAGCTTTACTCTGATACCAATTCACATATTGTAAAGTCTACCTGTTAAAAGTGTACAATTAATTTAATGGTTCTGAGTAGATTTACAGAGTTGTGCAATCACTACCATAGTCTAATCTTAGAACAGGTTCATCAACCTAAAAAGAAGCCACATGTCTGTTTTGAAGGCCCTCTCCCTCCCTAAGTCCTAGCTAACCAACCAATAATCAGTTTTTCATCTCTCTAAATTTATATGCAATGTCCTAATCTGGACTTTCACATAAAGGGGATCCTACAATATGCTGGGCTTTTGTGACTGGCTTCTTTCATTCTGCATAATTTTCCAAGGTTTATCTGGTTACAACTTGTGTCAGCACTCCATCCCTTTTTCTGGGCAAATAGTATTCCAGCCTGTGGAAGTTCCACCTTTTGTTCATCCATTCATCAGTTGGTTTCCACTTTTTGGCTGCTGTGAAAAATGCTGTAAGTTGGAAATGGTTCTAGAAGAGTAATGCAGCACAGGCCAGACATTTTTTAAAGAAGTGTCTGCTATTATGTGCAGGGAAATTGGGAGAGAAGTTTATATCTGCAGTTGGACTCAAGAATTGAAGGGGAATTAGCAAATAGATGAATTCATTCAACAATTATGCACCCACCATGTGGCAATCACTGTCTTGGTTTCCAAGGATACCTTGGGGAGCAAAACAAAGTCCCTGGTCTCACTGGACTTTCATTTTGGGAGGGAGAAAATAAGTAAACAAACGAAGAAATAATTAACACTTGATAGTAGTAAGTGCTGTGAAGAAAACGAAATGGGGTGAGTGGGCAGAGGACAGTGGGGAGACTGGAAGTGGGGAGCTGGTGGGCAGGGGTGGGGGGTGTGCCCTGGGAGCCGAGGGATTAGCGGTGGCCACGCAGTGAGGGACATGGTCTGTTAGATGCGCTGAGAGGTGCTCCTGAGGGGTCCTTGCTGACAGAGAGGAGGTGGTGAGGGTGGGCCTGTTTGGAGTCAGGGGAAGAGAGAAGGGTAGGTTAGGATGTGCAGTGAGTGAAGACAATTCATGATTGTTTTTGCTTCAAAGATCATGTTCCCCACCAACCTGTCACCATGAGATACTGACATTTAGGGGTCAGGGTGGTCCCTTTGCTCAGGTATCCTCTTCTCTCTACCCACTTGAGCACTGGGTTCATTCTTCACCTTAATGCATTTTCTGTTTTTACAAAGGAAACTTCTTTCCTCCATTTTGACACATTAAGCATGACATCTGACTAGCTACAATTTGGTAATTTGCCAGTTTCCATCTAATGGATTCAGGAAAAATAATCATTCCACCAACCACCTCCATCCAGGTTGAAAATGGTCTCTTCCCTGGAGGAGGGTGGGGTTGGTGCCACTTCTGCTTTGCTGACTTGCCTGCACCTGGCCATGGGAAATGGCAGGACGGGCGCATCGACCTCACCTGGGCTGCCTGGGGGTGCCTGTCACCGGCAGCCAGCACATGCTGCCTGGGAGCCTGTGCCCTCGGCCTCATCTGTTTGACAGGGAGCTAGAGGCCCTGGGAAGCCACCTCTGTGTCTTCTTCTCTTTTCCCCTCAGGTAAGAATGACGGCTCCATCGGAGGGAAGCAGTACTTCAAGTGCAACCCCGGCCACGGGCTGCTGGTGAGGCCAAGCCGGGTGCGCAGAGCAACGGGCACAGGGCAGCGGCGCAGCGCGGGGCCCAGGCTGCAGGGCGCCCCTGAGCCCCGAAGGAGCAGCACCCTCTCCGGCTCCGCCACCAACCTGGCCTCCCTGACGGCGGCTCTGGCCAAGGCAGAGGGCGCCACAGCGCTGAGGGCCAACAAGAGCCATAAGAACCCGGAGAACCGAAAGTCCTGGGCCAGTTAAGCCGGCGCCCCGGCCCTCCTCCCTCACAGTCCTCCTGGGCTGCTGGCCTGCTTCCCTGGCCAGTGCTGCCGGAAGGCGTGGCTCCCGAGCCTTGCCGGTGACGGCCCTGGGGTGGGCAGTGACACCTCAGACTCCCTTCCCTGGGGAGCAGGGCAGTGAACTCTTTTTGCACAACACAGGGCTCGTGACCTTTCCCTGCTCCTCCCGGGACTCTGGAAGCTTCATTTCTTCCTCTGCTCAGAGAAGAGGCATCTCCACAAGGCGGTGGGGTTGAAGGTTCTAGGAGCCCAGAGCAGTCCTGGATGGTGGGAGCCAGGCCCCTGCCAACTCCCTGGTGGGAGCCAGGCCCCTGCCTGGAGATTTCCCCACCTGGGGCTGTTGTTCCTCTTTTCTGTTCTGATGACCCCACTAACCTCGTAACCAACCTCGTAACCAGTGCCTTTGTTTCCCACAGAGGCAGGGCATCCTCCCTCTGCCTCCAGGGCCAGCGCCCCAGCCGACCCGCTGTGGTTCTGGCTTGCTCCCCAGGCTCACTGCATCCTCTGGCCCCCCAGAGACCCAACACCAAGTAACAGACTCCCACAAGTGCCTCTGGTGAGACTTTCGGCACAAGGTCCTGGGCGCCACAGCAACGGGCACTGGGCCTGACCCTCCCACCTTTCCCTCCTCCTTTCCACAGGGTTTCTTAGCGGTTTCTTTGTGGGCATGTTAGTGTCATTATACCTGGAAAGCGTTTTCTCTTTGCCATTTGTTCCCTTAACAGAGTGCTTGGAATATATTTATTTATATTTATTTTTTCAAAATCCGAAATCTTTCGCGAGCCACAATCATCTGCCCAGGCATGAGTGCCCCGGACCTGCCTTGCACATCACCAGCCTCTGAGGCTGCTCAGCAGCTGCCAGCCTCCTGCCTCCGGCAGGGGTTCCCAGGGGGACAGAGGGTGATGCCCCTCCTTAGGTTATCATTGACACAGATGCACAAGTGGCCTTACTCCAAGAGAGCAAAAACTTGGAGGATTATGTTATGGTGCATCTGCAATGTCAAAGTCAGCAGAGGTGTCACGACCCTATTTGGTGCAATTTTGGTTTCTTGGAAGGGCCTGAGACCAGTTTAACTTCTTGGCAGTTCTATACCCTGATGACTCCCTAAGGCTGGGGGGCTGTGGCCTAGCAGGTGGGCCTGTGCAAGGAGAGCTCCCCACTGTCCCTACCAGTCCAGACCTGGACAGCAGGAGACCCTCCACGAGCATTGCCCAGCTCTCGCAGGACACTTCCTGGAACCCTTCCCCGCCAGGCTGGTTGGGAGTTGGAACGGAGTCTGCAGACGTGAGAAGAGGGCTGGTGCCTCTGGGACCAGGGGGTGGCGTGTGGCTCCGGTGGGGAGTGCCAGGTGGGATGGAACCTCCATGGGAGAGCTAGTGCTTCTGGAACTTTCCATGGGAGTAGCCCAGGGACCTAGTGCCCAGCATTCAGCTACCTTCCATGTATGTCCTCACAAGGGAGCAGGACCCTAGGGGACACCCTGGGGACAGCCCGGGGACAAACCCCGGGTCAGGATTTGTGCACGGCACTGGGAGGCCTGTTTTTAGTTCTCACATTTAGACTCTTAGAAACGATGCCCAGGAAGCCCTTTTTGAAAAATCTCTGTTCCGTAGGGATTTGAAGCCCCTACGGAGAAGTCATGTCAGGTTCCCTGCCCCAGAGTGGGGCTGTGTGGGGCCCACGGGTACCTGAGGGTTTGCAGCTGCCGCAGGCCCGAATCCCCCTTGGGGAGGAGCCCGGGATTAATTAGCTTCCATTAATTACACGTGGCGCCGCCCGCCAGCCAACCGCTTTGGGGCCCAGCTTCCTAACAGCCAGCTGTGTGCCAGGTGAGAGCTGCCGCTCCCGCCCACCCTGTGTGCCTCAGTCCTCACTCCTCACTGGGCTGGGCCCCCGTGACTCGAGCTGCCACAGGAGGACGGGCCCGGAGCTGAAGGGCACACCCCTCGTGTAGCTTTATCTCAGCAAATGTTCAGTTTCTGCCTAACCTTCTCAGCACAAAAGTCCTCCACAAATCTGTGTTCAGGTAGGTCTTTTCTCTGCGGACACCAGCATCAGTGTGGTCCGTTGATGTGCGAACTGGCACCACCCCTTCCTCTGAGGGGAGCAGCGATGCTCTCACAGCCTCCCGACGACCTGCCTGTGGGCAGACGTCGCACGCCTGGCTCACTGGGGAAAACAAATGGAAGGTCATTTGGCCGTTTATGATCCTTATTTACCTGGCAAAGTACTTGCCGGAGCCCAGCCCTGTGCGTGCTTTCAGCAGCCTTCCGTAGAACTGTCTCGGGAAGGCCAGTCAGGAGATGGGTGTCATGCTCTGTCTCTGTCACTTGGTTTGGTTGACATGGAGTGGACTGCAGTGGAATTATGGACCTGAGCGGGGTCATATCAGCTGGAGCTTGCAGGAGCCGTGGAAGAGACCAGCCTGGGGTGTAAGGAGGTTTCGGGACCACCTTCTCTTTCTCCCAAGGTCCCCTCTGCAGCCAGCATGGCCTCCCTCCGTCCCCTGGGCCTGCTTTTCCAACATTCCCAGTTTCCTCTGCCTGAGATTCCCCACCACCCATCCCCGTTCCTTGCAGGTCTGCCTCCCAGGGGAGCAGCGTTGCCCCAGCCGTGGCTTCCCCTGGGTCTTGTGCAGAAGCAGCTGACAGTGTGAGCAGCTGAGCAGAGGGCCTGCCGGAACAGCCTGGCTGCCAACGGGGTGGGAGGGCCGTCATTGGTCTTGGGAGGAAGGCATTACTGTGGCTGCTGTCTGGTATGCAGCTCTCGCCTGCTTTGGAGCACGTTTTTTGGGCCCTGCCCTGCAGGGTGTGAGAGAGGAGACGTCTGTCCCGTTGGTGTCGTTGGCGAGCTGCCACTGTGGCTGGAGAGTCAACAGTGGGCCTGCCCCTGGACCGGGAGAGGCTGGTCTGGCTGTCCTGACTCAGCTCTGGCCCCACAGGCACCTTGAGAGCCACGAGGCCTGTGTGGCTTGTCCTAGGGACAGGGTTTGCAGTCCCGACCCTCCCTATCTTCTTGCTTCACAACCGGCGTGTCCCTTCAAGGTCCGGGTGTCGCTGGGTTAAGCAGGGTGCAGGCGTCACTCCGTTGCAGTCTGCTGTCTTCCTGGGCAGCTCGGGGCAGCTCTCCTCCTCCAGGGGATAAGCAGTGCGAGTCTGAGGGAGGCCTCCCTGCTCTGGTCTGCGGCCTTCACTCTCGCTCCTCGGTGCAAACTCATGTTAACCTGTTACTAGAAAAGCAGTGGCGTGCGGAAGACGTGCTCACTAAAGACATAGCCCAGGCAGTCCCTATGGCCCAGCGTTTATTGGGCCAAAGGTGCGGTCTTGCCGGGGGCATGGCCGTGGGAGGTGGAGGGAGGGGCTCCATCGCACCCACCTTCTGTTCTCACCTTACTAATAGGCCTGGTTTTAAATGAAGTGTCGGCACTAAGATTTGAGATGTGGTTCCAGCAGGTCCCAGGCTCTGGGATTGGGTGTGACAGCAGGAGGGGATGGGCCACCCCCAACGGCCCCAGGCAGCACCAGGATGTGTCAGAGGCCAGGCGGGGATCCTCCTGGGCTTCTGCCTCCCTTTCTGCACATGTACAATCTCCACTGGCCGTCACCCCCAGGGCACTGCAGTGGCGGTGGGGGGGTGGGGGGTTGGCGGCTGTCCAAAATCCCAGCCTGACCAGAGGGCACAGGAGAGTGAGAGAGCACGGCCAGTGCATGTGGCTGGGGTCAGCCACGAAGGGCCTTGTGCGTTTAGTGAGAGATTTGAGCTTCCATTGAGCTGTGAATGGGACCCTTGAAGAGTTTGAAAGGCTTAAACGGTGTTTAAATCCCTCATTACTTCCTTACATTTTCTCATCTTGACTTAACGTTCCCTGTATGTGAAACCCACAAGAAGTTCAAGGGTAGTTATTTTCCTGGCTGAGATTAGCTCCACTTGCTTGAGGTTGGCCTTGTAGGCCTGCGTCTGGGACAGGGAGTGCCTGAGAAGGCAGCCACCTGTCTGTCGTGCCTTTTTACCCTGGGGATGGTGGGTGCAGCCTGTCTTGCAGCCTAAAACACTGGCTCAACCGTCCCCACACGTGTCTTTCTCTCAGAGAAGTCCATTGTGCCTTCAGCCAGGCTGCTGACACTAATTTATGGGGGGTCTTGGAGGGTCTTCTCCACGTGTGGAGTTCTGTAAATACAACAGGTTCACATATAAAGAAATGATTTTGATTGGGCGACTATATTGATTTGCTGCACATCAAGTGGGAGTTTAAAAAATCCAAAGACTCTGTAATGAATTGTAAAGACTTAATGATTTGTATTATATAATGAACTAAAGGTCTGTACTTTTGTACCATATATGCCTTTCCGTCGTATGACCAGCAGCCTCTAAATAAAACCAGATGATTTCATGCCTACGTCCGAGGCTGGTCTCGTTGCTTTCCCCTCCCCCCACCCCTGAGGCAGGGGTGTTTGAGCTCATTCCAGGCTGTCCCATGGGGCAAGGGGTGGCCCGGGTCCAAGACTCTTCAAGACTGAGACTAGGACGGGGGGGTTCAGGGAAGCCGCAGGTCCCTGAGTGCACGTCTCCAGAACCCTGTACCCCTTGTGTTTTGGACTAAAGAACCGGGCAGGCCCCACAGGTTCCGTGGCCAAGTCTTACTCCCCTTGACCGAGACCCTCTTACAGGAGCCAAGAGCCAATAGAAACTTTCTGATGGCCTTAGAACTAGGGTAACTGGAGCTTCTGGGCTAACTGGGAGACAGCTGGTCTGGAGGAGGTTGGTGGTGGTGGGGGGACAGTCCCCTTCTCTGGAGCAGGATGTCCCAGTTCTCAGGCAACGGCTCCACTGTCCGCCTTGATCTACGTGATCAGCCCCACACCTGCGAGCTGAGGACTTCCTTGCGCTGCTGCACAAGCAGCTTGACCCTTGAAGGTTCTGCAACAGGCATTTGGGGGAGGAGATGATGCTTGTGGACACTGGCAGGGCTGGGTCACACCCTGCAGGCTTGGAACCCAGTGTTATTTGTTGGTTCCTGCTCGTACCCATGAGGCCAGCATCCTCAGGACGTCCTCCCGGCCGGGGCCCAGCACGGTTCGCAAGGGCACTAGGGGTGCTGGGCCCAGCCCCTCTTCCCTGGGGAGGTGACCAGGTCTCCTGGGATTGCCTGCAGGGAGCCCAGCACCAGGCAGGGGCAAGGCTGCTGGGTGTGCTGTTTTCACGGGCAAATGGGCTCCCCGGTGGCCCTGCATCAGTAGATCACTTGGCTCTCCTCTGATGGATCATATCCTTGCAGGTGGAAGGCCGACTGGAGGTGGCCACCAACCAGTCAGGGCACATCTTTGCAGGGCTGGTTTATATTCCTAAGTTCTCTGGGTTGTTCTGAGATAAGTACTGCCAAATTATGACAGAAATTTGGCAGCCAGGAGCTGCCCTGTTCTGAGGCAAGTCTGAATGTAGAATTGATCTAGCTCCTAGGATGAATCTCAGTTTTCCAAGCTGCTACTTTCCTGCAGCTCATGAGAACTCCCACAGCATGAGGCTGTGGGGTTGTTACGGTTGCTCAGACCCCAAAATGAGCTCTAGTGGTTGTGTCACGTTTAGTCCTCTTGCTGAGTCACTCGGTGAACATTTGTGTGCTTCTTCCGCACCAGGCCTTGTGTAGCAAACAGCGCGGATGGGCAATCCCGACCAGTCCCCACGGTCGGAGCGCACGGTGCTCGCGGGAGGGGCCCTGGAGGATTTTAGGGGTTGAGGACGTTCCTTCTAGGCTGGTGCGTTTGCAGTATTCCTTTGCAGGCTTTGGCCCAGAGGAGGAGCGTGAGGAGACAATGTCCTCAGCATCCCCTCCCCCATCCCCTGCTCACCTCCACCTGGGGACTTAGGGTTTGGGGCAACTTAAAATTTTGCATAGCCCTTCCTAAGAGGAAACCATTTATTTCTTAGGTTTTCTCTGAGGAGGGGTAAAACAAGTCAATCCTAGGCTGTGGGATGAGTGGGGGGACAAGGGGGCTTGGGCACTCTGTCCTTGAGTCCCGGGTAAGACTCTTCCCCAACCATAGGTGTCTTTAAAGAAAAACAATGAAGCTTCAGCTTCGTTTCTTTTCATTTTTCACTGCAAACGGAAAGACGGCTCTTTGAGAAAATCAGGTGCTTGGGACGTGGCCTGGAGCCCGAGAGGGAAAGTGTGTGGAGCTTGTCAGCGTGGACAAGCTGCTAGGACCCCAGGGGCGCTGAGATGTGGGAAGACAGGGAAGGGAGGGAGGAGGCTGGGGTCGATGTGAGAGTGCCCCCCCCAGCCAGGGCAAGGGAGCGAGGGGAAGGTGCGGCCTCTCCTGGGGTAGGAGAGCCCCATGGAGGAGGTGGGCAGGTTCAGGGGCTTTCCAGAGCAGAAGGCATTCCTGCCCCACCGCGTAGTGTCTGTCACCTTAACCCTTTCCAGGTGTCCTCGGCCTCTGGGCGTGCCAACTGCTTTTTAAAGCACGAAGGGACTGATGTCCAAAACGGAAGGCTGCCACCCGTTAGTGTTGGGGAGCTTCCCAAACGATCGTTATTCCCCCCCAAAGAAATCCCGGCCAGGCTTTGTTCAGTTATACATTTTATTCTCTAATAGGTACTATACTAAAATAAACACAAATTAAAAAAAAGTTTTATTAAAACAAAACTGTACAAAAAAGCAGTATACTACATTTTAATTACAGAACAGTCTACTGTCCAAAAGGCACTAATCCAGAATAGGAGATACAATGATACAGGACTCATTTGAACTATTTTAATCAATACAATAGAGCACTTGTTTCTTTGACCATTTACATCTAGAAACAAGGGCTTTTTGCTACAGTCATTACACATTGTTATAAATATGAGTCCCACAGGTGAAGGTGCAGTATCGCTCTCCCTAGAGAAGGTTCAGGCCACGAGGGACTGTGTGGGGCTGAGAGGTGGGTGGGGGGCGGGGCCCGGGCCCAGGGCTGCCGGGCGCCTTCCCAGCAGATGGGCCGACTGCCCTGGGTGCGCGGAGCTTGTCTTCCAGCCTGGCCTCCCAGATAGTTGGTTTCTGGCCATTACTGGCAGCCACTTTACCCCCCTCTTGTGTGTTAGCACCGGGAAAGTGGGTTCTGAGATGCTCCAGGGAACTGGGGCTGGAGGTCTGGGTGATGAAGCGCCAGCAGCTCAGCAGAGGGGAGGCATTTTGGTAACCTGATCTGAGAAAAGGCAGCGACTACTCAGAAGAGGGACACAGAGCCCAGGGACGGCTAGTGAGCTGGGCACTACGGCCAGGCAGAGCCCCCTGCTACCTTCTGGGCAAACTTCTGGCCCAGAAATAAGAGGTCCCGTTCCTCCATTCAGAGAGGCCCTGCATCCCCTCCTGATGGACCCGGTGGAGAGTATTCTGTTGAGAGAGACCTGTTACAATCTTGTGTTTTGGAACTTGCCTTCTAGAAGTGGGATTCTGCTTCCCAGAGGCTGTGCCCTGCCTCGCTGCTGCCTCAGAACCATGAACAGCTCCTGGGCAGTAGACGGCCAAGCTGTGTCTCTGCTTGTCCGTGTTTGGTGACCTGGACAACTCTCTAAACCCCAGATTTCATTCTCTAACGGACTCTGGACCTAAGGAAGAGAGATACTGCAGCTTTCCAAACAGTGTCATACACAGAGAAGACAAAGACAGGCATCTGATGTTAACAAAAATAAGTAACAAAGAAATAGGATTAAACCAAATCTCTTCTCACAGCATCCTATACTACATCCTCCTTCTGCTTAGCAGAAAATTGTACGTACACAAAAATACAAATACACAATTTTGTAGAACAGTCTGATTTTAATATATTTATATATATTTATATTTATACGAGTGGCAGGTTAGTTCATTATATAGAGCTTTTTGCACTTTTGGCTCATATGCAACAAGGCTTATAAATTCAGCTTTAGCTTTCATTCAGGTTTTATAGCTTTTGAACAATTGTTTTCACATTTAAAGCAGCATCCAATTTGCACTAGGAGTTTGTGGTGATTATAGGAAAGATGGGGTCAGGAGGTTACTGACAGGGAAGGCAGGGCCAGGGCCAGGGGCAGATATACATTCCAGTGTGTGTGGCGATGTCAGAAGGATTGCTATGGGACAGAGTTGACCATGATGACCCCTTGAGGTAGACTGAACACCTTACAGCAGACTCAGACACAGGTGCGACTCCCCTCAGGGACACATGGTGCACAGGATGGGGGACAGAGACCAGGAGACGCCAGAGGGAAACACAAAGACTAAGACACACGACGGCCAAGGCAGGGAAGGGCACTCTGCCCCAAAGCCATCTGGCAGGGACCCCACACAGCCCGTCGCAGATACTCGAGTATTTGGTGGACGCTAAAGACTTTCAGGCAGTCCCAAGGCATCTGGTCCATGGTATCTGATCGGATTACGACTGTCAACCTCACTTTCCACTTTCCAACCTGCGCCAGCTAGTTCCCACCCCCGCAGCGAACAGGGAGACACAGCTGCACACGGTTCCGCAACAGAAAACAGTCCCCCGCACTCTGTGCGCCGGGGTGTTCGGGTCCAGGTAACTGAGAAGAAAGGGGGGCTGTGGTGCCGCTCGCTGCACTGCTGTCCCCTGCTCTGCAGTGCTCCCGCGCACGCTCACTGGGACAACGGACAAGCACTCGTAGAACCCGTAAACACGAGCAACTGGAGAACAGAGCAACAGCGCACTGCCCGGATCCGGGTTGGGGTGACGCGCTCCAGAGAAGCCTCCCTTCCATTACCACCACGGATTCAATATTCTCCCGTCTGACCACTTTCATCAACCTGCCTCCCTTCTCTCTCCCAATCCAAAGAATTCCTCTGGCAAATTTGCCCATACCTGTTAAATGTGAATGCCCACCATTTGGGTTATGACATTGTCTGAACAAAAACGCTGGATTATTAATGAAAATAAAGTGCCTGGTATGGATTTGTCCGTTTTGCAAAACGTTCTAATGCACCAACAAATCATCTGAGCGCTGCTTAGTGCCGTGATGTGAACAGAGTGCAGTCACAAAATAATCCGTCGTACACCCACCACATAATAAAGGCCCCAAATTTAGGTCAGACTTAAATTACTTTAAAAAAGAAGCAAACAGATAATCTCACACTCATTTTCAAAGACACACTTGTGATCTTGCTTCACCCCCAGCGACGATGGCCTTTCTGAGCCCTTGTGAGCAGACACCCTGATCCCTCAAATCTAGGGAGAGGACAAGAAGAGGCAGCCAGGGTTCCAGTGATTAATGATGGCAAATGAATCATTGTGTTTTAAACCATGATTATCTGACTCTTTGCCCTCTTGGGTCTGGATGCACTTTCCAGCTGCGGACAAAGACAGACCGAATTCTGCGCTGAGGCGGTCTTGCTCTCCCCGATCTCCCCACTCGACAGCTGTAGATTTTGCTAAGCAGGCTCCTTAACATTCTCTACGAACCAAGACCGTAACCCCATTGACAGAGACACCCTAAAAAAGCAGCGCAGGACAGAGTGACGGAGCCAGCCTGACGGGCCAGTGCCAATGCCGCCCTGCCCACGAGCTTGCCCTTGTAGTTCTGCCAGCAGAATGCTGGGGGCCCTGCAGAGGGGCAGCTATCTGCACCCGCCCCTGAGGGCTAAGTGTAGGGAGGGGAAGAGGAGGGGGCAGGGCACAGGCCGACTCTCCAGCAGGTTCCAGA
Organism: Panthera uncia; assembly: GCF_023721935.1. Lineage (NCBI taxonomy): Eukaryota > Metazoa > Chordata > Mammalia > Carnivora > Felidae > Panthera > Panthera uncia. Next base: position 151,449,797 of record NC_064811.1, read on the forward strand.
GGTCTGTAACTTGCTTAGGCACTTAAAAAACAGAACTAGAAATGTATCCTTGGAAGGTACTGCATACCTACTGGTGACTATGGCCGTGGAAGGGAGGGAGGGGAGCCCATGGGGAATCAGAGAAGGCTGTGGGCTCTTCCAGGGGAGGCAACTATGATGTTCTTGGTCTCATCTGGCAGGGGCAATGTCCCACCTTGCAGCCTGGGTGAAGATGGAAACACCGGGGCTGAGCCCAGCAGCAGCTCTGCTCTTCCCTGTTTCTGCAGACCAGAGCAAAGGGATCGGGGCAGAGTGGGTGTGTAGACGGTCTGCTCCAGACTCACGGCTACAGGACTGCACAGGCTTGCTTGCTATTTCCCGTGTGAGAAAAACTACTAGAAGAGGCCCTTTCGAGAGAAGTGTTCCGGCGAAACCGTGAGCAACGAAGAAAAGCCTTGCCAGAGATGCCGACGCTTGAAGGGAGAACTCCCCCTGCCCCCAAAGAACTTTGGTTTTGTGGTGCCCATTTTCAGAGATGCAGGATTAAGGGGCTCACTGACTTTAACATATTGAAATGTGGTTTTCAAGGCAAATCACTAACAATAATGCTCTTGAAAGGAGCCCACAGCTGAGCCCTCACCTCTGTTCAATCCACTCTACTAATGTATGCGCTGCCTGCCCCCGCCCATGAATCTGGCATAAAAACAAGAGTTCAATGTAATATCACTAGAGTGGCTGCTGTTTACATTAATATAGCACTAATGTCGTTTTGTTTCCAGTTTAATAGCTTCAGTGAATGATGAAGTGGAAAAATGACCCTCATAAGTTTACGCTGGGCTCTTAGTTCCAGTAAAGCAACAAAAGGGGAGCGGTTTCTGGGCTTAAAGGAAGCCAGAAAACAAGACGGAGACTTCAACTTGACCTGGAAGTGATGGGAAGCTGGAAAAGTTATAAAGGCAACACAAATCTTGTGACTCATCTCTGCCACCCATACTGGTTGGTAAGAGTCATGTGCTCTTTCCAAGCATGGAGTTAATGTCTCCATTCCAAAATTTCAGTGGCACCCAACTGCCACCAGAGATGCCAAATCTGGACCAACAGCTAAACAGAAGGCACACATACCTTGTTCCCTTCACATTAGGCTGGGTTTTTTTTGGTGTGGGGCGGGGGGGATAATCAAAAATCCCATTAGCCAGCTAATGAAACAAGGTACCTATTACAGAGCCACCAAACTCAAATAGTCAACCTGATAGATCTGCTCACAGGGCCACTCCAACTGGGGCCTTCCTCCTGGGGTGGTTTCCACTCTCTTGGGCTCCAAGGATGCCTAGGACGTGATGGAGTGGATGAGAAGAGAGTGACAACCCCTGGGAACTTACTTTCAAGAGGAAAAGAGCTGGAGAAGCGAGGGGGAGAGAAACATGGAATTTTAGTTCAGTCCTCCGGTCAGCTTGGAGCCCGGGCCCCTGACAATGGTCACTGAGCTGCCACCTGAATCCCTAGGCAGCTGGCCCCTTTGCTGGACTGTGGTTCATTAGACAGTTCTATGCTGATCCCAAATCTGGACCTGTCTCCATGTGGGGCAGACACTAATACCAGAATCCCCGAATCTCCAAAAGTAATGGCTCAGCCCCACTGTCTCTCGTGTCTATGATGGGACAGCAGAACGAGCTGGAACGGCTTAGCTAAACACTTCTGTGCAGAAGCAGGATGCCTAACAGTAACAGGCACTAAGAAAATGCTTGAAGAGCTAAACAGAGGGAAAACAGGAAGTGCACTCTCTGCCTCAACTAACTGCAACTACACCCAAGGAGTGCTAGTAAATTCTACTTCTCCTCAAAACGCAGATGATGAGACAGCCATTCTGTTTCTCCTCCTGCCCCCAAAAGGCAGGACCTCACATTTGCCTTCTAGAGACAGGATGTTTGAAACAGGTTTCACATCACTGTTGCTGAGCCTCACTGAGTTCACTGCGTTTCTGTCACTATCACTAACCACGGAGAAAGGCCAAGGGGAAGGGATGCTCTAATGTCTAGATCATCAAAGTAACACTAGTTCAGTGTCAGGGGGAATGAAGTGCACAGACAGAGGATAGCAATGTGACAGTGTGCTAGTGGGGATTATCCAGCATTGTCTTGTGAGAGAACAAAATAGGTTAAGTGCATTGATTTCACTCAGAGCAATGCCAGGCAGACCCTGCAGCCTGTTCTCCAAATAACATCTACTAACGTGAAAGAAGCAACTGGAGATTTTCCTCGACTCCATTAAGGTGATGCTGCTCAGTGTAGGGTCTGCGAATCTTCAAGAATAAACAAGACAGTAAGAACACTCAGCACAGTGCCTGGCGCATAGTACATGCTCAATAAATGTCAGCTGCTATGATCATGAGCTCTGAATGCTCAGGAGGTCTGAATGTTTGTCTCTTGTTGCATTATGATTTAGAATGACATCTTTCTTTACTCTGGTCTCTTGTAAGAGTAACTTCTGGTGTTTTCTTCCAAAAAAAATACTATTTCATGGGTAAGTACTACCCATGCTTTCAGGGATTTGGGTGAGTTGGCTTTCTTTTTTGCTTTTTTCTTTTTAGTGGGGGCTGCTGGTGGTAATGGCATTATAAGGTGTAGGGTTTTTGGAATCACCAAAATGGCCCGTGGAAACAACTGGGGAGGGAAATGTCTTGCCAACTCCAGTTCTTTTTTAGTAGCACCATTCCTTAAGCGGCACATCGAATACTTTGATCCCTAAAAGAGCAGATTGTGTTAGGTTTTAACTGCAGTGATAATTCTATTTTGTTTGAATATAAGCAGATAATCAGAACGTTGTGCTGGCTGTTTGAATGCCTGTCTCAGCAATCGGAATCATACTCCAGTGAGTTCTCAGAATTTCTAATCTTAAAACAGCTTCTCAACTGTAATGGAGATGGTGATCTTTCAGCAGCTGGGAAAATAAGGGATGGGGTACTCTGCTCTTTGGGGCCATAAATCCACAATCATTCCAACTGTCAGAAGACTGATAGGACCCCACAGGGAAGTCTCCACACTAGCATATGTATCTTGAAAGTAGGCGCATGGGGGTGGGGCTGAAAGTCACTTTTAGATCCTATAGGAAGAGAAGCACCATGTAAGAACTTTTAATGGCATTTTTCCTGATCTGGCCCAATGACTACACATTTTGGAGGTATTTTTGAGGAGAACAAGAATAAAAGACCTCAAGGCAGAACCTTTTCCCAAATTCTGTTTGTGGACGGGGAGAGAACAGTTATAGAGAAGCAGCCTGCCTCAGCATTTTCATCAAAATGAAGTATAACTAGCACTTGGTTAGGATCCCTTCTGATATGTGGAGACGGGGGAAAAGGTTTGTATGAGGGTAAGCAGCAAAATATGAACAAAAGCAAGAGTGGCATTGTCTCAGTGGTTACTAAGCAATCCCGGAGTGTCCAGGCTTGAAGGAAGAAGGCGCTCGTGGCCCAGGCTCACGGGCACAGCTAGGAGCCCCACAGAAACGAAGCAGCTTGTGAGAGGCTGCTTGGCACTACGCTGGGTGCTGGTATTCGTGCAGAGGCTCACTTGATCACAGAACTGAATGAAGACTTCTGCAAGTGATGGAAAAAACCAAAGCATATTCTAGAGAAAAGCTAGCTGGCGACACAGCAGCTCCCCTCCAGTAGGAGGCCTCGGCGGGAGAACAGCAGACATCCAGGGCAGGCGGTGTAAGGTGTCAAGGCCACACGATGCTCAGGGGGACAAAGTGATGAAGAGAAAGCAAGCAAAGTGAAAGGGAGAGAAAACATGCACCTGGGTGGGCTGGGGAGACAATCCCACTGACTCAGCAGAGCAATGGGGAAAACTAGGATAACAAAAGGCTGCTGACATAAGGAACCTGGTTTTGCCCTGTAAGAGCAATGTGGGGAAATCTGGGTGACACTCATGCATATACATTAACTACAGGACACTGTAAGTATCAGGACTCCATTTATGCCACATAGTTGTTAAAAGCTCATGTGTTTACATCTGTTTGTATCATGTCTGTCAAAGATCCTATGATTCAGTGAGGAAAACGCTATTTAACTCACGTGTACATTCCCATTTGATACTTTCTAATGGTGACAATGGAAATATCAAGTAACCAAGGAGAAAATCAAAATCCCAGGAAGCTTGTTAGACAGTAAATGTCCTCAAGTGAGGCCACATGATGTGCTTAGCTGGCCAGCAAGTGGGGCAGTCATGAAGGGCTTGTCAGGGACTGACTCAGTTTGGGGTTCTGACTAAAGTTTCTGCCAAAGGTGGAGCTAGTCAAAACTCGATGTGAGACAGAGGTTTCAAATGATATAGAAGTCAAGTGGGGAGCAACAGTGAAGGCTTCCATTTTGAAGTTGAAATAACTCCAAATCCTTCTCTTTCACTAAAGGGAGAGGACACGAACACCATGTCATTATTTTAGTTTACTGAGCTGCTGTTCCAAATGTTCTTGGGAGCATCAGTGCTAAAAGGGAACAGGGAATGGGAGATCTGCCATTTCCAATCGCATAAAGGACAGAAATCCTTTTAATTATGACCATGCCAATCTACATCTTGCTAAAACAGCTAATTACATGTCAGGAGGACACTCAGTCATTCAGAACAATTGTCGTTATATTTTTATATATTCATTCTGTGCCACCCCCCTCAATTACCATGGTTACAATTTGAAAGGATTCAGGCAAACCTTCATTTGATCACAGCACACCAATGTGAATTTGAGAGTTAATTATGGCTGTATAGAGCCACTTTTATTAAAAGAGAAAATGAAAATGGAGTTAAGGGAGCGGCATCCCAAGATGTCTGAGCCGGGCACACACGCCCTGCTCAGGTCAGCGTGTGGCAGTCATAGTGACAGGGCACACTCGACAGCTGCCCCCACACCACTGCACTTTGGGGCTCAGACACCCATGGAAGGCACGGTCATGCTATCCAGATGGGCAAATCAATTCCCAAACATGTCAAGCAAAAAAGGTGTCAGGACTGAAAGGCAGAGCCTCCTGCAGATGCATCCCTGTTTGCTGTCAGGGCGCTGCACGGGCTAACAAGATAACGGGCGTGAAACATGGGTGGCTGACGGCCAGAAGTTAGACTTGACTTGAATCAGTTAGATTTAGTTCTGCGCAATGCTTGGCCCCAAGCATCCTATGAAGCGTGATAAAACAGAAGTCCAGGGTTCTGCACAATGGTTACCCACAGCATCTACTACACCCTCAAGGTCCCTGGGTGACGATAAGCACGGGGTGCAAGATCTTTTGGTGCAAGCAGATTTCCCCTCCCTTCTCCACCCTACGTACTCCCCTTTTAATTACTAAAGAAAACTAATGTTATAGGAAACTGGATTTCTCACATCGTTAGCTTTCTCTTTGCTGCTACTTTTCATCTCCACCAAGACTTCCAGCTTTCGAATGTCCATAGATAGGAACAGAGTTGCACTTCAGAGATAAGTGAGTCAACCGTTGGTCCTTTAAGATGACAAAAGCAGTCGCTTATCACTTTTAGCTTGTAAGTAAAGAGACTGAAGAACAGCCTTTCTGAACATAACCTGTTTATAAGAGGAGTTTTTGTGACTGGAAAAGGAACTTGTGGGGTCGATGTATTGAAAAAGTCTTTCCCACCATCTCAGTATGGTAGTTCTCCTTAGAGGGGTAAAGAAAGCTTTCCTCTTAGGTGATAGTCATCTTTTGAAGAGAAGAGCATGTGATGAAGGAAAGCGCGGTACTGAAAAAGAAAGGGCCTCTACTGTGACAATACGCTACCACTAGGGAAATCCTTACAAGATAACGTGGCCATTCATAGTTGCCTCCCTGGGAAAACCTTGTGTTCTCATTATGGTACAATACCTTCAAACTGGAAAACTTAGGTATTACTGAAGTAATGTAAATTAGTCTGGAAATTAAGAAACAGGAAGAAGGTTTTCGGGCAGGCAGCTCAGTTAGCCAAATTCAACATGGCTGACAACTGATACCCGAATCCTGAGTAAACATCCTTGCTATTTAGAGAGCACACAAAAAGGAATGTTTTAAATGTGTAATTCCCACCCCTTCCCCAGTGCATCCCCCACCCCATCCCTATGCTCCAGAAAGACGCTGTCAGCCAGCAGCTGGTCAGTGCGCCCAACTTTCACTTGGGAAATCTTGACAAACAAAACCGGCTCAGTAAAGCTATAAATGGATTTGGCTGGTCTCAATGCAGCCCCAGTGAATACAGTAGTAAAACATTACTAATAATCACAACAACAAAATGACAAAACCTATCACCACTCTGACCTAAGATTTAAATCACGGACAGAGATTAACACAGAAAACCAACGCACAACGTGAAGGGTCAGGACTATTCAGTGTAGAGTGCTACTGAGCACAAGATCATCAATAACAAGAAAAATTATTGCCTAAGAATCTGTTGAGACTTATTGGGGAAAAATACTCTGGTTGTTCTCTGAACAAAAAAAGACAAAAAGCAATTTTAAAAGGCAGAGCTACAAGTTACATGCGAAGACTGCTTCTACCCAAACCCTTCTTAGGACCAAGAGAGTAAGGACTTGAAGTTCACATTTTTAGGATGGGTAGGAGGACTGTGTGTGAAAAAGGGATTATTTCCACTGTTATGGGCAGAGATAATGTAGCTGGTCAGTGGAATACGTAGCTGGTCACAAAGATGGCCTGCAAGACAGAAAGGAGTGTTTGTGTGAAGAGATGGACCACACCCACATGCTCTGCCTTCTGTGGAAGATAAAAATCCCAGCAAAGATGTCTGCTCAAGATGAGGCCCTTAGTATTGGAGCCCAGAGGCAAATGGAAGGGGAGCTGTTCACAGAGGGAGAGAATGTGACTGGAGATTCCTGATGAAATAAGTCTATTTACACTTGGTGCTTGATGGCTAGAGTCCAGGAGGGAAGTTTGTAAAGAACTGAAATGAGTGTTTGAGCGAGCTCTTCATGAGTTGTCCCCTTTGAGGTAAAAATATATGTGGCTATCTGGCCCCAACAGCGGTACTGTCGGTTACTGGACTGCGTGCCATCGAAAATCTACCAGGAACCACAGTACTGGATTTGCATACTTCACTGTTGATGAGCAGCTGCTTCCTCACCCGTATCTTTTTAGGTGGTCACCTCTACTGAGCTACAGTGAAAGGTACCTTAAAGGGGTCTTCCTGTTCCAGGAACTTTCTTCCTGGGAAGGAACAGGAGAATGGGGGGGGGGGGGGGGCGCCCACCCAAAGACCGTGTGTGGGAACTGTATAGATCCCATAGGTAGGTGGAAGGTAACCGCACTTTTCAACCACTTAAAGGACTGAGACTGTGAAGAAATGCCCTAAGGGGTACTCAACAATTACAAGCTTTGCTGAAATAAACCAAAGTGTCTATTTGGTACTGACTGACACCAGAAGGTCTCAGCTAAGAGTGTACTGTATTGCCCTCCCTGGCCTTCACCCCACATTAGGGTTATCAACAGCAAATCAGAAATCTCATTCAGATGGTCCATCTTTAAAAGGTCCCTTTGTAAGGCTGTGTTGTAAGAAGAGTAGGAAGTTTACCCATGTGACTATAGTAATTCAATGAAAGTGTCTTTCAAAAAATAACAGACAAGTTCCTATAAGAACTGCTGACAAGGTTTCCACCCCACCCTTTTATTTAGTCTTCTTCACTAGGGAAGAGCAGTCCTGAAACAGTCCTCTGGGGCCTGAGGGATGTACAGGATGGAGTAAGAAAAGAGGGGTAGATCAACCCAAAAGTACATAATGGGATTTTTTTTTCTTTTTCTTTTTCTTTTTTTTTTTTGAGTCTGGCTCTTTTCCCTTCAGTAAGACAGGAATTTAGGGTTTTTTAAGAAAAAAATTCACCATCCAAAGATACTACAAATTAAGACAGTGACAACTCTGTGTGCCATTATGAGAACTAAGGTAGACTGGACAAGACAGCAGAATTGAACCCAGGGACAAAAACAAAACAAAAACAAAAACAAAAAAACAATGGCAGATTTAAATCTAGGCCCCAAAGAACTGTATTTTTGCTCTCGGTGAAAAAGCAAAAGTTATATGTAAGGCAGCGGGTCTTAAGAGCAGGCCAGCAGTCTTCTTCAATTAAAAGAAGAATTCTGGAAGAAAGACTTCTTCTTCCAGAACCCAGGATGCGATCCTGCATTGGTAGACATGTGCTCTTACTTTTTCCAGGTTGCCAGATAGGGCCTGCTACTGCTTTCATGGATACTGACTCCCCTTTTTTCTCTGAAGCTTTTCTCCTTCCTTAAGGCCTTAAAACAATGAAACCTTTTAGCTCTTCTCTGGCAATCACTGTATTTCTTTAGAAACTGCAGCTGTCTTAACAGTTTGAGTCTGTTTCTTTAAAAAGACCAGCAAGAACAAATGATACTAGCAATCCCATCATAAAGAAGCTATCAATTATAATAATCTCCTTACAATAAATCATGGATGTGGCTTGTCAGACAGTATATTTTCCTCTCTTTTCTTTCTGATTCAACTGAGAATAAGCAGACAAAATTTCACCGGAATGGGAAGATACAATACATTACATTTTTTTTTCTAAGTAATATAAAAGGAAAGAAAGATAACATAATCTCCTAATTGAAATAAAAACTCAAACACACCAAGAAAGAAAATGAGCAGGGGGATCATTCCTGAGAATAACAAATGCTACTCTTGAATCTGTTGGTTCAAGTAATACAGTAAAACAGAAAAGACTACCCCATTTTACTCCAATTCTTGGAAGCTGGAAGAAGTATATACATTTTCTGCCTGAAATCCACAGACAAGAGCAGGCCCAGTCCCTGCCCTTAGCTCTTTAAAGTCACAGACCCATATAAGGTGGCATTTTCATGCCCTCTAAAGGCTTCCGCACACTGGCGTAGGCAGGATGAACAGACAGGGAGAAGACCTTGTCAGCATACGCCTTAAATGGAGTCAGACCAGCTAAAAACTGGTGGGTATTTAATATCTACTAATGAGAAAGGGAAAAACAAAGAAGGTCAGTCTCACTCTCTTCTCAATGGTTTTAGGTTGAATACATCTGGTGGGGGCATGGAGGTGAAGAGGTAAGGAAATGGCGCCTTCCTTCCATCTTAGAAATTGTTCTTAGATAATGGACGAAAAGACAGTTAACAGCCAGCCCCAAATCCCCCTTTAAACAAGGCTCCACTGTGCGTAGAAAGGAGATGGAACGAGGCAGAAAATACACAGCAGTCATGCCTCCCTCAGACGCACCCTACGCCGCTACATTGAAGGCTGTTTCCTCTTCCCCACAGTGACAGTGTGTCATTTAATCGGGATGCCAAGAGATCATTTTCATACAAGGCCAGCAGATGTAATTTTCTTTGATGCATGAATAGTTCATCATTTTGCTACTAGATGACAAGGTGATCACAGGGTGACTTTATAACGCAAGTTCACTGTTTGGTATTTTGAGTTCTCAAAATGAAAAAAAGATTTATCAAATATAAATATCTTTAAAAAGTAACAAAAGTGCTACATATGTGATCAAGGAAAAAAATTCCATTAGTTACTGCTGCTTAAAGTAGATTAAACTTTACAAATATTACCACATCCATTATCAATATGGCTTCCAATTATTAAATAAATTGCCTGTAGCAATATAGCTTTTCACACCTCTACAAGGACAGAGTAAAGAGAACACCAAAGCAGTCACATCACGTTGTATCTTGAAGACACACCACGCAAGTGGCAATTGTCCCCTGCTTTTTTCTGCTCCTTTTTAGGAAAGTATTTGCAATTGTGATAGTCAGTCAGCATAATCCCACCATAAAGTCCTCTATCAACCTCTCATATTGAGGGGGCTTCAGTTAATGGATACAAAGACTGGAAGTTCATTCACTCATTTGTGACCTTAGCTCCATCCTTGAAAGACTTTTTTTTGGTAGCAGGGAAAGGGGACACAAACAGGAGGCAAAGCAGCGTCCATGATGACCTCCAGCACTTTTGCAGGCAGGCACATACCTGTGCCGCGTAACGTACAGTGGTTCTGAGAACTGGACTTAACATCCATTAGACATTCAGCTCATGTTTTTTGTTTTGTTTTGTTTTGTTTTTTTTCCAATGCTCTCAAGCTGGGTTTGTTTTGTTTTGTTTTGTTTTTTTAAATGACTTTTGTTTTTTTGTGTGTTTGAATCATGGTCCCAAAGGCAGAAGGCAGTATTTTATCTACTAAGTCACACAGCTTGTGAGAGGAAAGGATGTCTGTGTCAGGCATGTTAACATCAACCAAAATCTGAGATCAAGTTTTTCCATGGACATTCCACATTTTTCCACAGCACCCAAAGAAGTATAATCTAGCCACAGTGTGACTATTATGAGGCACGGCTTATTGCAGCTGGAAATCAATTATTCCCACGCTGAGTGGGAATTCTAGTGTTCCTTTTACTCTGCAGATACTCCCCAAATGGTGTCTGTCAATCCTGGGCCACACTACCTCAGCTTGCATCCTATCAGTCTTGGGGAAGGAAAAGGGTACAGACTAGTGTTACAGGAATCTAAAGGTACCCAAGGTTTTACACGTAGCCTATTATTTGAGAACTGAGGGCTATCTAAATACCTGGAAGCACTTTCTTGGAATGCTAAGACAGAGCAGCAAGATTTTCTAGCCTCGGGGGCTGGGAGAGGGAAGTTTGGTTGGTTGGTTGGTTGGTTATTATTTACTGGGAATTAATACTGAGAGAGTATATGCAAAGGCTGAGGGCACCATGCCATCTTCACAGAACAAGACCCTAAGGGCTAACTGACATACAAGAAACTGCAAGTTATACTGTAAGAACACATGTTAAGGACCGAGGAAAGTCTGCTAAGGTGCTACGTCTAAACTAAGTTAACTTCTCATGTTCAACCCTCCCTGATCAGTCGTCATCCAGGGCCTCTGTCTTGATTTCGTTGGCTCCTTGTCGGGCCAAGGCCAAGATAGTGTGGTTGACTGCTGCCATTTCCACAGCTAATGAGATGGGGTCTTGGTGGTCACTATGGCTAGTGCTGTCATCCTAGACATGCAGAAATAAGAAACAAATGTTATTAGTGGATTGGTAAAATTCTCCAACTCACAGAAAGGCATGCTGAGGGCAAGGGGAGGCAGAACATTCGTGGGAGGACACAGTGGGTGAGGGGCTCGTGACAGAGTAGAGGTGAAATGTATTTAAGTAGACACTGAATGGAAATAGGTCCAGACTTCCAGTTGACATTTCCAGGATTCAACAAATAAAAAGCACCAAAATGTTTTTTTCTTGCTGAGAATTTTTTCCTTCTATCAGAAAGATTGCTGGTGATGATAATCAAACCTGATCATTCTAGGTTTGCAACAAACATAGCACTAGTCACTGAAGGCCATACTAGTGAGCTATTGAATTCTGGACTAGTACTCGTACAGTTTATCAGAGCTCATGGTATCTTTCTACTGAGCTGAGAAAACTAGACTAAACTACAGACACCAACATCTTATGGATAAAAATGCATTTTCACAAAAGAACAAAAGACCCAAAAAACTCTCGATTACAACAGGACAAAAGTATAACTGCCAGCAATGGCTATGGGTGAAAACGTGTGGTGCTCTCCTGCAGGAAGACACCAGGGAAGCGGCAGGTGTCATATTTAGGGGGAGCGGGAAGCTCTCCCTCCGTGCACAACTCAGTGTGAAAGCTGTGAAGGAAACTGGCACCGCAGGATGTTTGTCAGGCACCAGAAGATGGTGTTACAAATAAGGGATAAGTTTCTCACCTGTCATGCCTTCAGGGGAACTCTCGCATCAAAAAGCTTGGGAAAGGGTAAGATCCTGGTGGGTTGGGGGGGTGGGGTGGGGAGGGAGGGAATCATGGGATGTGCTGCCCTTAGGGCATCTGGAAAAAAAAAACGGGGAGTGATCCATCTACATTAGTAGACTGAAAAATAACAGGAATGTTTCTGATTAGAAAGACAGATATTTTCTTCAGTAAAATGTGGAGCTATGATTTGGGAGTGTACAAAGAAAAAAGGTAACCCCTGGGAATTATGGGCCTCACTGTTTCATTCTCATTTCCACAAAGTGGTCTGTAGAGTTTAAAAGGGGCTCGTGTAAAGTTCGTGCATTCCTGCAGTGTCTGCGCTCAAGCTGGTAAACAGAGGCTGCAAAATGGATGGCAGAAGGAAGAACGTAAGTGGGCTATTATTTCAGAACTGACTGAGGGGCGAGGAAGAGATATATATATATACTACAGGAAACAGCAAACATTCTCCTGCTGTGGTCCAGAAGACATCATACATTTTTTTCATATTCTAAACAGAAACGAATTTTAAATCCTATGAAAATTTTAATGAAATCTGTCAACAGGTATGTGGGGGGAAAATTCCCACATTCTTAGTTACTGAATTATTCCATCCAGTGGCTACAATTAAATATATATTTTTCCCCCAAGCAATGAAAACTAAGTCAGGGTGAGGTGAGAAGACATGCATTTATGAGAGGATGTGTGTGTCAATGTGCCAGAGACTCTGAAAGAACCACTCATCCGGGCATGAGGGTTCTCACTGCAATGGGGCCGTGGTGGGCGGGACCTTCCACTGTGTGCTGCATTGGTACAGGTTTAGGCATGGAGTATAGCTACCCAGTAGCCCTTAGTATTCTCAAACATTGAGTGTGTGTGTGGTGGATGGTGTAACTTGCTTGTTTGGATCAGATCCTCCTCTCTTCTTCTACCTTCTCTGCTTCTCTGCCTCCCTCTGAACTTCTTCCCTCCTCCTCCTCCCCATTGCGTACTTGCCAAGTATCCTGTTGTATGACAATAAATCCATGTGGGTGAATAACAGTTTCTTACAAATTTTACAGGACAACTGAATCTTATACCACATTCCTTTCAAATTACATGAAAATCTAACTACACACATGAGCAGAGTGGAGGGACATTAGATTGTCTCCTCTCTCCCACCCCGTACAAAACACACCCACAGAATTGAGTTGTCATACTATCCCACCCACTCTGTAACCAAGAACCTCTGCTCAGCTGCTCACCTGCTCTGAGTAGTCATTTCCGTCAACGTCATCACTGTTGGAATGGCCTCCTGGACTCTGTACATCTATCCCATGACTCTCCAGGATTGCTGCTTCTTCGAAAAAAGCAAATAGATCCCTAAATTATCTGTTACATTATTGTAATAGCCAAAACACTGAATTTATCTTTGTGCTGAGGAAATCAGAATGTAATTAAACAAGAACCTAGATTCCTCTACATTTTGATTCTTTTAAATTGCAGACAGGTAGAATTCAGCTGCACATAGGCCAGGAGAGGAACACAGTGGTCGTTCTGGAGCCCCTGCTGCCTCACATGCCACATCTGAGTGGTTGACTGTTACATACGTGCTTCATAAATACTTACCAACTAATTAAACAGCCCTCCTGTCTTGGGGTTCTATAAAGTGTTTGAGAATTGTATTGATGGGGAGTAAGTTTAGAACTGAAACACAATTTTAGAAGCTGAAAACCAACCCCCCACCCCAATCTCATTAATTCATGTTTCTGAAATGTTCTTCTTAAAAATCTGTGTTTTGCTTAACAGAAACCCATGGGGGAGGGGAAGGAAAAAAAAAAAAAGAGGTTAGAGTGGGAGAGAGCCAAAGCATAAGAGACTCTTAAAAACTGAGAACAAGCTGAGGGTTGATGGGGGTAGGAGGGAGAGGAGGGTGGGTGATGGGTATTGAGGAAGGCACCTTTTGGGATGAGCACTGGGTGTTGTATGGAAACCAATTTGACAATAAACTTCATATATTGAAAATAAATAAATAAGTAAATAAATAAATAAATAAACAAACAAAATAAAAAATCTGTGTTTTGCTATGTTCCCTATTAAGACTCTTTCATTCCAGTTCTATTAATCGTACATTTCTTAATACCTAAGTCACAGCCCAGTAACAACAAAGAAGCTCAGGGTCTCACTCACTCTCTCAAGACCTTAACAAGCATCTTTACTATGAGGCACAGGAGTAATTGGTCAGGGGCCAGGTCTAATTCTAGATTCTAGAACATTAAGAACAATGCCATTATTAGTATAATACAAATACTGCAAGAAATACTAATTCTTAAAAACACAAAGAAAAACATAAGGACAATTCTTGTTAGGCTTAAAAGTAAGGATTGTTAAGACCTGCAGTTCTAAACTGCAGGTACTTTCAAAAAAAACCAAAAACCAAAAACCAAAAACTGATGTCTAGGACTGCTTCAAAAAAGAAAGCAGCCTCTCTGATACATTACCAATATTGGCTCTCCTCTTGATCTCCTTCCGTCTGTTAGCAAACCAATTATATACTTTCAGGGAGGTAACTCGTTCCAGATCTGACAGTTTTTTGCCTGTGAATGCATGCAATAAAATTCAGATAGTCTTCATCTGAGACTAGTTTTAAGGAATAATACTTTTTGAAAAGTTCTTTTGATTGCATTTATTGCCAGAACAACAGATACAGGGGGATTTTTTTTTTAGTAGTATGTATGCACTTAAATTATTACTGAATGAATAAACACTAAATACAGAAATAGCAACTAATAACAAAATATTTCAGAAAACCACACAATACTAAAGAAATTTCAATACTAAATACAAAATTAATAAATTCCACAAATTCAACTCTAGGGTTCAAAGGTCAGATGATAGCACATGGAGGCTTCATTCAATTAGCATCATTCTAGATGAGTGTGTTACTCTTCATCAAGTTTCCAGGTAGTTGAAGTTTACTTAAATCTTTAAAGCCTTATATAAACTAGTTTCCTGCTGTCTTAAGACAGAAGAATAATTATTGTCCATGTTTTCTTGACTCTGACCATCCATTATTATAACTATACTAGAACACATAGCACAATTCAGGTTGCATTTTAAATTTATTACCTTCTTTGCTGTCAAATGTGAATTCTTACAGATTAACACCATGCCTGCAAACAAGGGTCCACCTGTACCTTTTCCTCCTCCCCTGTCCTTTTCTGTCTACTAAGCTTTTAATCCACAGTGGGTGGAGAAGCCAGAAAAAAGGTTAAGGTGTTGATGACACAGGGTGAAGTGTTTTCCAGGAAGGCTCTGAGTTCCTGCACAGCGTCTGGGGTGGGACTGTGGCTGGTGTGAGGTTAGGGTATAGGTGTCACTGGAGATGTGTCTGTAGGGTCTAGATTGCTAGAAGTCAGGCTTCCGGGTAAGGGAGAATAAATTACAGTTTAATTATGATAAAATATTGACACTTTTGTATCTATAGCCTTTAGGCCATTCAAATTAACTGGCCAAATGAAGATCAATTGATCATCTTAACTGAGAACAGTTTCTGGTAACAAAAACCATAAAATGTGGAATAACATTTTAACACATGGAAAAAAAGTCTTGTATCTTTAAGTGGCTCCATTGACTTGCACGGGAACAACAGGACTTTAGAATGGAACTACCCTAAGTTTTTCCTAACGATGCAGAACTCATCCCAATGCAGGAAAGATTAACAAGCCAATTTTAATAAGAATTCATTCTTCAAACAGGAATACAGAATTATATAACACTGGCAAAATACATACATACATACATACATCTTTTCATTTACAAGACTTGCTTAAATATTCCAAACTTTAAAATTATTTTGGATTGATATAGTTATGCTCTATTTTTAAAGACATCTATCTAGTCTTTATCATTTCTAGGCCTCCTATCTTAAGCAGGGATACTCTCTTGCAACCTTCCATGTGAACACCTGATCTGGACCACCAGAACTACATCCCCGAGAAGTACCACCCGAACAGGACAGGGCAGTGACTGCACAGGAGGGTGGTGGGAATGGAACCTAGGGCACTCAGTTGCAATGAGTAAAAGAAGATTCTTGTCCCAGATGATGACGTGAGGCCGAGAGCTCCACCGCTGAGTTAAGTGGCAGCTGCCGCCTTACCTGGCTTCTGTATAACTGCATTGCAAGCATTTGCAATTTCTTCTCTCTTGGCTTCATCTGGGTATTGATTCTCATTGAAGTAACTGCAGGGGCAACCAATTAAGACACAAAGTTTGTACTTTAAGAAATGTGCTCTCATTAAAATGCTAACCCACTGAAAAATCACGTTCTTCTTTATGATGCGGCATTACAGCATCTAGTCCAGGCTGTCCAATGGAGCTTTCTGTGAGGATGGAAATGGTCTGTTCTTTACTATCCAATAGGGTAGCCACTACTCACATGTGGCCGCTGAGCAGCTGAAAGGAGGCTGATGTGACTGAGGAAGAGAATTTTTAATTTGATTTAATTTTAGCAAATTTAAATTTAAATTGCTAAATGTGACTAGTGGCTACTATATTAGTGCAGGCCTAGCTACTGCTTTGCCTCATTGAAAGATGTCCTTGATATAAAAGTTGCCTGTATACATACAGTTGGCTGAAATCATAGAGTTGTGTTACGGAGGTGCTGGTAACAGTAGGATCTTTTTGTGTGTGTCATATTAGTTGTAGTGGCAAAAATTTTAGATTACCAAATTGTGCAGAACAAATTACAGGACATCTATATTTATACACAGCTATTTAAAAATGACTAGGAAAAAATAAGAGCTCTATCCACTGACTTGGAGGGATGTTTACAACATTCCTAAGTGAGAAAAACAATCTGCAGAATAGTATGCATGGAAAATGCTATTATGGAATTTGAAAAAATCCTGTCTACGTGTACATAAATTTGCATGGATAAATGCTTAGAAGAGTACACATCAAGCTGTAAAAATCAATTACTTCATTGTGGGGGAAGGGGACTGGTGGTGGAGATTTAAATATTTTTGTCTTTTTTCATATGTTACAAAAGCACATATTACTTCTGTACGATAGTACTTAAAAGAAATTAGGTTTACTGAACTTCTCTTTAGCATTATCAGACCTGTGAGACTCTATGTGGGAAGAGAATGCTTACTAAATGCTACTTCTGTTGTCATCTATGATTTTAAGAAAGAAGATCTTCATACTTTGAATCCATCAACTTATGATCAGGAAATAATCCCTTGTCGAGGTGCTAAACCTCCCCTCTCTTCAGGGGCCTCCCTTCTCTTACAATGCAGCTTTTCCATTCCGTTCCCCTCTGGTAGATGTGCCATTCACCAGGAATAAACACAGGAGGCCGCAGACCCTTCTTGTGAGCCCCCAAACCCGACTTCTGACCCCACCTCCCATCCCCGCCATCTCCATGGAGTGCATCCTTTGCTGTGGTCCCGACACAGCTGCCAGGACTGGAAAGCCTTTCCTTTTTGAAAACAGTAAGTCCTAGAACTAGATCATACCAGTCCTGTCAACCATCTTCCACAGCGGTCTGCTTGATTCTGTGATTTAAGCATCTCATCCTACATGATTTTCTAGTGCTCATACCAAGTGACTGTCACCGTAACTACCCCACTCCCACACTCTCACTGGACCTTTACCTTTACTCCACTTGTGCGAAAACACTCTGAATTAGTTTCAGGAGCCGGCAGCACCGGCATCAACTGGGAGCTTGTTAGAAAGGTAGAATCCCAGACCCCACCTCAGACTGAATCAGAATCTGAATTTTAACAAGATCTCCAGGTGATTCGAATGCACATTAGTGTTTGAGAAGCACTGGATTAGCTTCTTCATTTAAAATTCAACGAAGACAACAAAAGCAGTTATTAAGTACCTAACACTGTATGTTTGCACTGTGGGTAAAAAGAATTAGATAGTTTATGACTTCAAGGAGTTTACAATCTACTGGAGGAAGACATGGAAATCAATATACTTGTGGCCAAATTCCATAGGCTGTCTGAAGGGAGTACTCCTGGCGCACAGATGAAAGTGTGCTCAGTGTGGTGTATGGGCACCCAGAAGGATGTGGCAGAGGAAGTGTGGTCTTGAGTTAGGTCTTGAAGATGGGCAGGAGTTTGCAAGGCAAAGAAGAGGAGGAAGGGTATTTAATGCAAGGGGAACAGCATGTGTACAAGCAAAAGGTAGATAAAAGCGTTGAGGATTGTGACCACAGAGAATTCAGAGTGGTTGGACTATGGGGTTCACAGGAAGAAATGAGGAGATATTAGCCTGGAAAAGTAGGATGGGGTCAGCTTGTGATGAGCCTTATTTGTTCTTGTCAGTAGTACAGACATCACTTTGAAATACAGGTTTCCAAGTCACATAGAGACATACTCCGATCTGTGTTTTAGAAAGATTACACATCTTCCAGATTCAATCTTCTGAATTCAACCTCCATCATCTTAATTCTGAAATTCTCCAATCAACTTTCTACTTACCTACTCCTCCTCTTCAAAATAATTTTTTCACCTTCTTAATACTCTCAAATCCTTTTTAAAAAATGTTTATTTTATTTTTGAGAGAGAGAGAGAGACAGAGTATGAGAAGGAGAGGGGCAGAGAGAGAGGGAGACACAGGATCTGAAGCAGGCTCCAGGCTCTGAACTGTAAGCACAGACCCGACACAGGGCTCAAACTCACAGACTGTGAGATCATGACCAGAGCTGAAGTCAGATGCTTAACCAACTGAGCCACCCAGGCGTCCCTCAAATCCTTTTTTTAATAAAGTTTTTATCTATTTATTTTGAGAGAGAGAGAGAATTGGAGAGAGGCTCCATGCCCATCGAGGAGCCTAATACAGGGGTGTGGGTGGAGTGATGTCACAAACTGTGAGAGTCGGACAAACCAAGAGTTGGATGTTCAACTGACTGAGCCATCCAGGTGTCCCTTGAATCCCTTTAAAAATGCTCCCCCCACCCAACTTAAAAAAATCTGTTTATCTATTCTTTTTCTGGCCTCACCTTTCATTTCTTAGCCTGAACTTCATGGTGAGCCAAATCAATAATATCCCTTGGGAGAAACTTAGATTATTTAGCTTTTCTGTCCTTCCACCATACCTGTCCAGCCAATCTCCTACCCTGCAGAAAGCACCTTCCACAAGTTTTCGTCCATCCTTCTCTCACGGTACCAAGTGTTCCTGGACAAAGTCATAAAATAGGGCCAGTTGGTTTCTTTATAAATCTGTGCTTTTCAACCTTAACTGGGCCCCTCATTTCTGATGGGAACTCATTCAGTCCTTGCTGTTTTTAATATTCCATCTTTCAGGCCCCACTTACCTGAAACCTTTTCACTCTTAAGTCCCAAGCCCTCAAACCCACCACTGTCATTCTTTTTACAGATGACCTTGCCTCCTCTTTTACCAAGATAGAGGTTATTTAATGAAGTTTGCTTAATGTTTTTAGCTTTTCAACTTCTAAACTTCTCGGAGTACTGCTCATTCATTTCTTTATCTCATGGTAGAGGAAGATGTGTTCTCTTCTTCAAGGTCTCCTTTTCCACTTGTATCTTTGATCTCTTCCTCCTTTCTTTCATTTGCTCAGCTTTCTCCTGTCTTTCTTGCACGCCCAACCTTTTTCCCTATATATATGCAATTACTCTATTTTGCTGATTTTATGATGTATGTTTATTATTATAATCTCTAAAGTCAGGTTATATCTTATAATTAGTGGTGTCTAAAAATAACTGGCAGTGGTTTTTTTTTGTCTCCCCTCACTGTACACAAAATAAAGGTGTGTCTTACAATCAACGCCTTCTCAGATTTGATGGAATATGGTTCAGACCTACAGGTTCTATTTCAGTAGCAGCTCTAGGGCCACTATACCTCATTATGGCAACTCTTCTTCCAAATTACTGCAAAGCCAGTGATTGACTCTATACCCCTATAATGTCTACTTAAGATTCCTAGTGCACATCTCTAGTCATGGCACTATTCTGTTAAAACTTTTTACAGATTTATTATAGAGGTGTTCAGAGCTCTACCCCAAACTACCTTAGCTTCTTTATCTGCTGCTACTACTATATATGCATGCTACAGTCTAGGAAAATGGAATAACCTTGTAAACTCCTAGTATCTCTGTGCCCTTCTCCTGCCAGTGTATTTGCTTTTTGCCTCCCCCCAGCCCAAATCTTGTCTTTCAGGATATAGGTCAGGTATTAGCTCTTGGCCAGTCAAAGGTAAATATCACTCCATGAATCCCAAAGCACTCCATCTGTCCCTCTCTTACATTTTTTCATCTCGTATTATAGTTATCACTGTATACATCTCTCCCCGACTACGTTGAAAGCCACTTGAGGTACAAGGCTGATTCATCCTTATATGCCCTCCTCACTGATGACAGCACTGACAAGTCAATAATGATGAACAAAGTAAAGTCACCCTCAACCCAGTGTAGGAGTTTCCAAAAGAAATAAATACCACTGTAAGTGAACTGGTGAAAATCAAGAGTTATAGAAGTATTGTAAGAGGGTCTCAAAGATACATATTAAAGAGATGATTATCTCTTGAGAGCAAGAATACTGGGATGAATGGAAGACAGGGAAATACTAGTGGTAATTAAGATTGGTTTTCACATTGTTTTATATACTTCTCAGCTGAATTTCTGAAATGAACATATGCTATTTTTATAAATTTTTAATAAAAGAACTTTGGGAAAACACTGAAACAATTAAACACTAGTTTAATGATTAATACTCCATAAACAATTTATGTTTGGAAAGTGTATTTAGATCAGCCAGGAAATATTAGGATTGTGACTACTATTCTAATGATTAGTAGAACAAAGCCACAGTATGTTTGGAAGCTAAGTTAGAATTTGCAGTTATTCATGGCATATGTGATTTAATGAGTTAAAAAGTCTTAAAAATCATTTTTACTGTGTATTTTTAGGATCTAATTATATAAAAGTAAGATGATCAGAGTAAAAATAAGTCAGTAACTTCTTCCAAATCAAAGAATGTAAGAACTCACTATAGTTTTAAATCTTTAAGCCTGACAATTAGTCATTTCTTCTCTGTTAAGGTCCTATTATTTTTATAATTAGAAATGTAGGACTACTGGGGCGCCTGGGTGGCGCAGTCGGTTAAGCGTCCGACTTCAGCCAGGTCACGATCTCGCGGTCCGTGAGTTCGAGCCCCGCGTCAGGCTCTGGGCTGATGGCTCGGAGCCTGGAGCCTGTTTCTGATTCTGTGTCTCCCTCTCTCTCTGCCCCTCCCCCGTTCATGCTCTGTCTCTCTCTGTCCCAAAAATAAATAAAAAACGTTGAAAAAAAATTAAAAAAAAAAAAAAAAGAAATGTAGGACTACTGAAAATATAAGTTTTCAGTAAAATGTACTACTACAGCTGGAAGTGTGTATGCCAGACTATGGAATACCACTTTCATCTTTTGCCTTTCTATAGTATTTCAATGTTTAAAAAATATGAATTCAAGACAGACAGTATAATCTAAACTGATAAAATATAGTTTAAGATACCCCATCGTAATTATATAAGTTTAAGATGTACTAATTAAAAATATTCATTACAAAGCTCTTAAATTTTTTTTTTTTGCAGTGGGAACAGATACACAATACCAACATAAAGTGGAAGCGGTTTTAGGAAAGACAAAGGTAGGCCAGGAAATAAAATATCCAACAAAAATGTATTACATGACTGTGAGTAAGGCCCTGTACTTGAGGAGTGAACGTAAGTTCAAATATAAGCCCTCATCTTTAGAACATGTGGTTCAGCTGAGGAGGAATATATAAAAAAAGTTAAATAGTAGAAGGAGTCAAAACAACAGTCAAAACAGTAACAGACAAACCAGAATACACCTAGCCGCTAAGAATATAAATGATGTGCTAAATAAATTCAGAATAGATTTCCCAACCCTGATCTGGGAAAGCTCACTGAATTGGGCAAGCTTTTGACGAAGGCACAGACTCCAGGCATTGGTGAGGAAAGGTCAAAGTTAACAGTACAGACAAAGATATAAAGGCATAAAACCCTGAAATGTGCTTGGAAAACAAGACAACTGGTAATGCAATCTGATTAGACTATAGGGGTTATTTACAGGGAGATCTTGGTTTGCCTGAGATAGGGCTGTTACCTTGAATGATTAACAAACTCACTTGCCCAAAGTATCCCACTTTAGACAACACGTGGTCACCCTGCAACCACATCACATTATTGACTTATCTGAATTTAGTGTCAAAATGCCCTAATATTTTTCATATGTGCTCTCTGAAAGAGGGCATGTTAATTGCTCAGAAAAAAAGGAAGCATCAAAGAAGATGGTTAACTATAGTTTCTATCCAGTTACTCAAAAGAGGAGCTATCTAAGCCCAAAGAATCTGCATGGCACATAACAGAAATTCAGTAAGCAACTGTTTGATTAATAGATGGTTGAATAAATAAATACATGAGGGAATACATGAATGAAAGAAAGAACAAAGATAAAAACAGAGAATAGTGGTTTCAGTTAAGGCTTTTTTTTTTTTTTCAGTTTTTTAAAGTTTATTTATTTTGAAAGAGAGTATGTGAGTGCTCAGAGAAGGGGCAGAGAGAGAGGGAGAGAGAGAGAGAATCCCATGCAGGCTCCGTTCAGTCAGTGGGAAGCCCAACAGAGGCCTCAAACTCATAAATCGTGAGATCACAACCTGAGCAGAAACCTAGAGTCCAATGCTTAACCCAGGCACCCCTTCACTTAAGGCTTTTAATGAAACCAAGAATATCTTTCAGGAGAAAGCCAACTGAGATCTCACCATATTATATATTTAGACTAAGATATAGTTGAATAAAGTTATATTAGTATAATGTTTATTTCTGACATATATATAACGAATAGATTATCAGCGAGGTTGGGAAATAGGCCTAATGACTTTAATTTTGGAAATAATCATTTAGGCACCCCCCCCCCCCAAAATGTTAAGTCCTCGTTTACCCCAGGCAATTGGCTAAATGGTGGCAAAGATAATCAGACCAGGGATGTGTGTATGTAATAAAACATATAAAATATTACAGAATGGACTACATTGGGGTGCCTGGGTGGCTCTTTATTTCGGCTCAGGTCATGATCTCACAGTTCATAAGTTTGAGCCCTGCATTGGGCTCCATGCTGACATGTGGAAACTGCTTGGGATTCTCTTTTTCCCTCTCTAGCTTATACATGGTCTCTTTCAAAATAAATAAGTAAACTTAAAAAAAAAAAAGAATGTACTATATTGGTGGTATAAATATAGTATATAGGAACAAAGAGGAATGAGCATTTGTGCAGGGTCTTAAAAAAAGAGCAGGGAGGGTGGGTAAAGTGAATTTATACAAGGCAGAGGTAACAACATATACAAAGAAAGGGAGTTATGAAAGAGCTTAGAATGTTCTGAGAATGTGGAGGAACATGGCTGGAATATATTGTACCTAAGGTGGGGTAGTTGGGGATCAAACTGAAAAAAAACACTGGGTCCAGGTTTTAATATGACAGAGTTTGCAGTAAACTTTTTAGGCAACTGGGAATGAAGGTTTTTACAGGGGTATTATATGGTCAGATTTATTTTTGTAGGGCAGTATCTCTGGTTATACTCGACACAGAAGCCAGTTAGTGTGGCAAAAGCTGAGGAGAGGGTCTGCAGTAGGCTCAGGCATGGAAAGAGAGAAGAAAGGTGAGATTCAAGAGACATTTCAACATGGGAATAACTCAAGACCTCCTGCATTTAGGAACCTCTATCCCCATACACAAAAAAGATAGCCTTAGGAATAGTCCACGCTATTTATCATTTACCTTCAAGCATTTTAACCTTTAGATTATGTCAAAGAAATAGATATTTCTACTGTTACCGAGTGGACAAATTATAGGAGAATTTGTCATATTAAAGTCTCTAAGACTCTGAAAGAGATCTGTTTCTACACTGGAACTCTGGAGTTCAAAACATACTTCTGTCCCAAGTAAGAATATTTTATAGTCCTAGACATTTTCCAAGACAAAAAAGGGAAAGAAATGTAAACAGAAATCTACAGGTAGTAATAAAAAAGTAATAAAATAAATCCTAAGGCACTACACTTTTATAGACAAAGGACATCGTCAGCTGAGTAATCAGTGAATATCTTCACAGAGAGAAATCAAATGATCGTTTTGCCAGACAATGACAGTAAAGAATTAAAATGAAAAGTGGCAAAATAATTTACATGAAATGAGAAACCATAAGCTAGTAACAAATGGAAATGTCCTTGAAGCACTTTCATTTCAATAACACTGAAGTCTATAAAAATTGCAGCCAGAAAATTCCTCCTTTTGTGTCTTGGTGAACATATAGAAAAGATGGGGAAGGACTCTTTAAGGGATAATGGCATGTAAATGAACTTTTTTCTCCCCCTATGCCTTTATGTGAACTATGTCTCCTGGAGAGATATTTAAACCTCGCTATTTTAGTAATTCAAAATAAGGTTTCAGGACCTTCAAACACTGCCCACTATCTATAACCCGGTGTGCATTTCTTCACTACTAAGTAAAATTACTGAGCAGTAGACAGGAAAGAGAATAACATGAAACTAAAGCACTTTGGAACCCAACTGTCCCATCTCCTACTTGAGTCATCTATGTGTTACATGATCTTTGGCAACAAAAAAATTCTACATTTTATTTTCGTTTGTTTTTAAACAACAGACTGAAGACCGAGATGAAATGGGAAAACCTCCAAGCGTAGCAGCTATCTTTTGTTGATCCATAAAGGCCTAAGGAACCCCCTTAGTTCACATTCACGTGCAAACCAGGATAGTGATATTCTATATTTTATCCAAAGATGTCAAAGTCCCTCTGATACTAATCAGACCTTAAAGTACCCCTGAGAAACAATCAGGGACCAGAGAAACACAAGAGTAGAGCTAGAAATTAGCTATGCATATGATTCTTCACTAGTTAATGTAGACTTCAGGACAATTAGGGACCTTGAAAGATTATGCACTGATCAACATACTCATTTGAGAAATGGAGACAATGACAAGCTTATAGATGACAAGCTCTCCCAAAAATTATAGAACTGGCAAGGATCAGAGCCAAGATTTTGTTCTCCTGAGCTCATGTTCTTTCTACTACTGCTTGCTAAGAACACTGCTGGGTGTAGTGAGCTGAATAGTGTCACCTAAAAATTCATGTTGGCCTAGAACCTAAGAAAGTGATCTTATTTGTTAATAGGGTCTTTGCAGATGTAATTATAGTAAGGCTCGAGATGAGCTCACACTAGGCCCTAAAACCACCAAGAGTGTCCTTGGAAGAGAATGAGAACACAGACACAGGGAAGACAAGTGTGGAAATGGGAAGCAGACACTGGGAGGATGAATGTGCAAGTCAAGGACCGTGGGCAACTGCTAGGAGGTAAAGAGAAGTGTGGAAGTGTTTCCCCCTCAGAGCCTCCAGGAGAAACCAACTCTGCTGGCACCCTGAGTTCAGATTCTGGCCTCTAGAACTGTGCGAGAGTACACATCTGTTGTTTTAAGCCATCCGGTTTACAGAAATTTGTTAGGTCTGCCTGGGAGACTAATACATCAGGGAAATAGAGTCAGTATAAGAATGGCCTTAAAGGCTAATGTGATTCAACTATCACAGTTTGATGGACTTTAGTTCACTGTAGACTAGAATAAGCAGCTGTTTTTGTAAGTAAGTAGTCTATCAGCTAAACAAAAGCTTTCTCTTCTCTACAAAGTTTGGTCAAATACTGAAACATTCAAGCTTCAATTCCGTTTCTTTCTGTAATCCAAGTTAGACTACAACCCTTCTTCTGATGCTTAACACTGTCCTTCAATGGAACAGTTTTCATAAGCTCCCATTTCAAAGCTTTATTAAAAGTTTTTAGATTGGCTACTTCTTGATAAATAGGGCTATGAGACTGCCATATTCACTTTTATCTGCAACAATTAGTGCAGTGCTGATTTTGAAAAATCTTGGGACACGAAGTACTGATAACTACTTCTGTAATACAACCAAGATTACTGATAATTAAAAAATCTAAGAGATACGTAATAAAACAAGTATAGTGAAATGTTATTGGTAGAATCTAGGTGGTAACTTTTCAACTCTGCTGTATGTTTAAAATTTTTCATAATAAAATATTAGGAAAACATTAATAATAAAATGATAAAATGCTAGCAGCATCCCTACTAAATCAGAAACAATGTAAGAGAGCCCAATTTTTTCTCTGGCTACAATTTAATGTTTTTCTGAAAGTCCTAGTTTGTAGAATAAGACATGAAACAAAATTAAGAAACAAATTGGGAAGAAGGGCCACAAAATTATCATTGGCATATTATACTATACCAAGAAAGCCAAGGGATAAATTAAAAATGCCTCAGAAATAATTAGATGGTTGGGCACTAAATAGACAAAAATATCAAAACTTCCCAATGTATCAGTAATAATCAGTTTGATACAATCTAACAGAAGAAAGCATCTATTTAAGAGACCAAGAGAAATGAGAAACATAAAAATAGCTGACGAGAAAAATATAGAAACCACATAAAAAACTAAAAATATTTTACTCACTTTGTTGAGGTATAAAAAAGATATAAGAAATGAAGAGGCATATAACACATTGATAGATAAGAATGAATAATATGAGGGGTGCCTGGGTGGCTCAGTCGGTTGGGCGACCGACTTCAGCTCAGGTCATGATCTCATGGTCTGTGGGTTTGAGCCCCATGTTGGGCTCTGTGCTGACAGCTCAGAGCCTGGAGCGTCCTTCAGATTTTGTGTCTCTTCTCTCTCTTCTCCTTCCCCCAATTGTGTTCTATCAAAAATAAATAAACATTAAAAAAAATGAATAATATGGCAATGTCATTTCTTCCAAAATGAATTAAAAGTTTAATGCACTTTAATCAAATTAAAACACACATTATTTTCTTCTCTCCTTTTGCTCGGTGGGAGTGGTAGGAGTCAACAATATGATTTCAATGTTCACCTGGAAAAACAGACGTAAATGGCTAAGAATGTTTTGAAAATAAATAGTAATGAATGGGCCCTATCTTGTCAAATACTGTGAAATTATAAAGTTATAATAATCAAAACTGTGATTCAAGGATTACCGAGATCAACAGAACCAACAAATATAATAACTTTATATGCAAGAAAGGATCTTTTTTTTTTTTTAAGTTCATTTATTTATTTTGAAAGACAGAGAGAGCACAAATAGTGGAGGGCAGAGAGACAGGGAGAATCCCAAGCAGACTCAGCACTGTCAGCACAGAGACTGATGTAGGGCTTGAACTCAGGAAACTGAGATCATGACCTGAGCCAAAATCAAGAGTCGAACACTTAACTGACAGAATCACCCAAGTCGCCCCAAGAAAGAAAGAAAGAAAGAAAGAATCTTAAATTGAAGAAGAGAAAATCAGCTATCTAGAAAATAAGGCCAAACTAGATCCTCAATTTACAGACCCAATAATATTAGGGTTAAATATAAAAGTGAAATCATTTAAAAAATAAAATAAAATAAAATAAATAAAATAAATAAAATACATACATACATACATACATACATGCATACATACTAGAAGAAAGCATCTGAACAAGGAAACAAATGATGGAGGCAGCTGCACAAGAATAGAGCAACAGATTTACCTATATGTAAATGAAAAATAAATTACAAACAAGTGCAAATATATAGCAGAAAGGGTTAATGATCTCATTCTAAAAAGAGTTAATATACAAGTAATACACAACAGAAAAATGGCTAAAGGAAAAAATAAACACCAAACATGAATAATAAACATGTACAATGTTTAGCTTCACTAGCAATCAGAGAAGTTTAGTAGACAAAAATAAAACCCTGCTTTCACACCTACTGAACAGGCAAAACAAAGCTGATTTTTCCCTCCACAAAAAGATGATTACAGTGGGCATGGAAGGCAGGCTCTGGCGACAGGGGCAGTATATGCTCAAGGCCACTGTTAGTGATGTGGATCAATTCAGCTTTCTGGAGGGAAGTGGTGGTAATATGGCCAGACGTATCATTATTATCATTATTCTTTTTTTTTTTTTTTAACGTTTATTTTTGAAGGAGAGAGAGACAGAGTGTGAGCGGGGATGGCAGAGAGAGAGGGAGACACAGAATCCGAAGCAGGCTCCAGGCTCTGAGCCATCAGCACAGAGCCCAATGTGGGGCTTGAACCCATGAACTGTGAGATCATGATCTGGGCCGAAGTCGGATGCTTAACCGACAGAGCCACCCAGTGCCCCCAAACGTATCATTATTCTTAAGACAAAAAGCAAGTACAAACATGGTCATTGTTGGTACTATTTAGGAGGGCAAAATTGGGAAGATTTAAATGTTTAATAAAGTAATAATAGTTAAATAAATTATCTGAAGAAGAAAGTCATTTAAAAATCACATTTTCAAAGAGTTCTTAATGACATGAAAAAACGTTGGAAAAAAAGCAGGTTACAAAATCATGTATGTGTTATTCTAATTATGTTAAAAATTATATATAGAGAGATACATAGATAGAAACACTAAATGTACCCAAATATTTTCAGTTATTTATGAATGGAAATATTTTATTTTTTACACCTTATGTTTTTTAAAAGTTTACAATGTGTAACTATCAACTTTCTAATAAAATGTTACCCAAAACAGAGTTATGTAATATTACAAAAAAAAATACTTCTGATTAATTTTAAAACTGCTTTTCAAAATGCCACTCTCTTCTTTCACCATCCCTGTATCTGTCTACAAACTGGCAATCTAGCCAGTTATGAAGTCAGGACCCAAACTAGATACAGTTGCCAACCTAAATGTCCAGCTACGAGGGACTGGGTAATAAATTATATATACTCTTAAAATGGATTTAGTCATTAAAAATCATGTTTTCAAAGAGCATATGAATGATCCTAAATCTAAAACTATGTATCTGGTATAAGCTTCTTTGAAAAGCTACATACATAACACAAAAATGACTGAAAAATTCATCAACAAAATATTTATGATGATCTCTAAATAATGGTGTTAAAGGGTATTTTAGTTTTCTTCTTTATATTTCCTTACATTTCTCTTTATTTTGTATAATATGCATGTGCTAATTTTGTAATTTTAAAAAGCATTATCTGAAAATAAAGTTTGCAGTCTCAAAGCATGAGCAAAATAACATTGCATAAATTATTTTTAAATGATTTTCTTGCTTTTTCTTAATGCCTTTCAGCAACAAATTTACACTTTTAATGTTTGTTTTGCAAACTCACTATAATACAACAAACAAAAGATTTCTATACTAATGTATTTTTTATAAATAAGAGTTCATTTTGAATTCTACAGATTTATATCGGCTTTCTCCAAATCAGCCTTCTGGAAGGTTCACATGATTATAAAGAAAAGCTAAAATATAAATGAGTTCTATTACAGAAGAAGCTGTAAGTTTTCATGGCTTTGCAGCTTGTTAAAGTTTCAGAATAGAAAAGCCTGTAAAGTGGAAAAATCAGTATTACCCTATGAACAAATTAAAGAATTCAGATATGAGAAGTTGAATTTTGGAATCCTAATTCATAAATGCAATGGAATGCCATAAACATAACTCATTACACATGGATTTAGATATATCACAGAGTAGATCCTGACAAAGAATCAAAGTACTTTAAGCTGGAAGTATTACCAAGTCACCCTCTTTATTTTGCAGATGAGGACATGAACTTTATACAGATGAGACTTGACTTGTTCAAGGTCACATGACCTAGATCTCAGGTTTCCTGACTCAGTTCATTGGCTCGAAGGCCTCACAGGAATGGTCATTATTCCGTTAAGACTTGGTATTGTTTCAGACTTCCTTTAAGATGCAAATTTCTGTAGCAATGAATCATCTAAACCAAACTGTTGTAAATTTCACAAGCGCTCCTGGAAGCAAAGATGTGACAGCATCAGTAAGAAACCCAGGACAGCCCCAGGACCACAGCTATATCTTCACCTAAAGGCTCTTAGCAATTAGGAAATCTAAAACTGCTTTGGAGACAACCACAACACTGACCTACTTATTTTCCCCCTAAGCAGTGGAGAACTAAATAAACTGTGGGACTTGTTCCTTAAAACATAGTAATAATACACATTTAAATTCTATGTATATAAAGTAGTTAACCTAACAGAAGAGTTAGCAGTACCTCTTCAGACACTAGTGTGCACGCGCGCGCACACACACACACACACACACGCTTTCCAAGTCCATATCAAGATGGTAAGATGCTTTTCTTCACTTGCTTAAAAAAGAAAAATCCAGGGCGCCTGGGTGGCTCAGTTGGTTAAGCGTCTGACTTCAGCTCAGGTCACGATCTCACGGTCCGTGAGTTCGAGCCCCGCGTCGGGCCCTGGGCTGATGGCTCAGAGCCTGAAGCCTGCTTCTGGTTCTCTGTCTCCCTCTCTCTCTCTGCCCCTCCCCCGTTCATGCTCTGTCTCTCTCTGTCTCAAAAATAAATAAACGTTAAAAAAAAAAAAAAAAGAAAAAGAAAAATCCATATATGAGAGAGTTATGGATACCATGTATGAAATGTGCCCAAATATAAAATTTTCATCTACCATACCGGTGGGAACTGTGGTACCTTGGAGAGTGACCTGTTTCTACCAGAGGGCATACTCAGAAGCACTGAAGGCTTGGAAGTCAAGGCATTGAAGCTGGTGTGCCCCTGGCTCTATTTGCTTCACTCCTGGCTGGGTTGCAGCTATATCTTCCTTTCCCTGTTTTGTCAGCCTTTGCTGATAGGAAGTAAGTTTACAAAAGAGACTTGTAAGGTGATGTGATTAAGTATCTTACACCTGGTGTACAAGATATCCTAAGGCAGGGAGCCTATTTTTAAATATAAAGCACTGAGTATAAACTGGTCACTTACCAACCTGACACTACCAACCAAAAATTTACTATAAAGTGAATACCAACAGAAGAGGATTGATCAAATCAATCCATTGTCTCCTGCATGGTTTTTCTTACGATCAATACTATTCTGCAAAGTAACTACTTCTTGCTAAAAGGAACAGTCTGTATCTAAAATGAGAACTTGTTTGGGGCGCCTGGGTGGCTCAGTCGGTTAAGAGTTCGACTTCGGCTCAGGTCACGATCTCGCGGTCCGTGAGTTCAAGCCCCGCGTCGGGCTCTGGGCTGATGGCTCAGAGCCTGGAGACTGCTTCCGATTCTGTGTCTCCCTCTCTCTCATGCCCCTCCCCCGTTCATGCTCTGTCTCTGTCTCAAAAATAAATAAAAAACATTAAAAAAATTTTTTTTAAATGAGAACTTGTTCTCCCAGGGAGAGGTCTCAACAAATAGTAAACCAACCACAGACAACAGCACAGATTCTTTATAGAGAATCAGGAGTACACTAGTTGGGGATTATCCTCATACCTCCCTGAAGAGGGAGAAACACACTACTTTGTACTTAGGGGTACTTACTACTTCCTCTAAAACTTAACCTTTTACTTCCTGTGTCATAGGTTCACTGCTGTTTTTATTGGGAGTCAATCAAACCACCCAGGATAAATGACTCTAATTGCCTTTTAAAAAGCCAGATTAATTCTGATAACACTTGACAAAAAACATACTACTTACATCAATATTGTCAGAGCTGCAAGGTTATACCAACTGTATACAAGTTAAATTCCTTCATAGTAATACTACCAAGCAAATCTGGGGTATAGTTATGTTCCAAGGAAGATGTTTTGATAACAAAGTATAGTTTCTATTCCTTAGAAAGATGATAATTATAGGGTAGTCTCAAAATGGTTAGAACCTTTTAGTGAGTAACATTTCAAAGGAGGAACCAATGAGACAGAATGATGAGGCACTATTATGATTGGGATTTCTAGGATATGCAGGTTTTCAAAGTATAAAGACCATTTTCAGATACTACTTCCTATTGCTGAAATTACATAGTCCATTTAGACTTCCTCAACCAAAAGGCAACTAAAACAGAAATAGAATATTTACCCACCAAGTCCATATTCTACTATCCCAAGATCTTCAAACATAAAACACATAAGCAAACCTTGGTACAGGCTGTGAATGTTTAGTCTACCAATAATGACTTCCTAATGCACTATTACAATGAGTGGGTACTAAGTAGAAGTTCAATAAATACTTGTTGAGTTTAAAAAAGAAAATGCTCATTCATTTTCTGTGAAGATTTTTCTGTTAGTCTATAAACTGGTCTCTGTCTGTATTAATGTTTATAATATGCTTATAATTCTGCTTCTGGGATGAATCATATCTTCATTGGTGACTCATCATCTACAACACCAATATTTCCCAAACTATATATACTTTATTTCTTTGTAAACTGTGTCCAAAGAACAGTATGAGGAACATGGGGTCTTTGTCGTGTTTAATTGGTCAAGGGACTAGAGAAATGAGGGGTCTTTTTTTTTTTTTACAAAATGAAACTGCTGGCAAATCTATATGAGGATAGTGAGAATTTTTAATCTGCCTCAAAAACACTGTGATAATTTCTTTTGGCTATTTCTGTTTGACCAAAAAGGAACCAGGAAGTGTAATTTGCCAATTTTAAAATGCATTTAAGGTCAGTTCATCTTCTTACTGGCTATGAGAAATGGATTGGGATAACTTTACCTGTCAATAAGTGGGAAAGTTTTGTTGTTTTTTTCCTCAAATAGTCTAATGGATTGAAATGAGGTCATGTCCAGGCTCCTGCTGTCTTATATAAATGTTAAGAACTTCCTTCTATTTGCAGAGATACAGGAGGTGTAGTTCATTATGTTCTACCCGAGTCATTCCATAAGAAGTATGAAAGAGGTTGAACTCTTTTTAAAATTCAACTTCCAGCATCCATTAATTCCAAAATTTATAGGAAATTCTTGCAGCATTTTCCATCTTAGAACAGCAATGACATCAGAAGTGAGGGAAAGGAAAACCAGCTTGCCAGGGGTTGCAGTGATGGCAAGACAACCTAAGGGAGGGCAGAGTACATATATTTTAGGTTCTCATTCATTTTAGACCAGAACAAACATTTGATTTTACAGGACTCAACTCTATTCCCACAGAGTGGTTTGTGTGTGGGGGGAAATGGTGGCATGATGGTCAGGCCAAGAAAAAATGACATCAAGGCACTTGAAAGTCATTTTTCTGTTGTTTTTGAATCATTTTGATTGGATCATTTTAAATCATCAAATTATTATTCATCATAGAATTGAACCGAATTGAAGGACTTACAACTTTAACAAAAAAAATCCCCTATTCTGAGCCTAATATGTCTCATAGGGGATACATGGGGATAACATTTTCTAATTGAAGTTGTAGAGCCTTCCTAAATATTTAAGTTTTAAGCAACACTTACTGATGTCAGATTTCATGCACAGCACTGTGCTAGCCTAGGAGCCAGCTAAACATAACCACACCCTAGCCTGTGGGAGCATATAAACCTCACCACTGAAGTGCCAGGTAAAATTTACTTCATGGATAGTGAAATAACTCATTCTGGTAAAGATATGGTTCAAATTTTCTTCTATAACAGAAGTCAGTAGAAGAGTTGGATTTTATTTTATGATAATCCACTTCTGTAATGCAAGTGAGCAGGGGAAAAAATGGGTCAAAAGATTTCTTTAAAAAATGGAAACAGTTGGAATTTTAACATATTTCCTTGAACACATAGAAAAGAGAATATGATTTAGGCTCTTGTCTTTAAAAAAAGGAAGGCTGAAAAGATATTTCAAAATAGTTTCAATTTTTTAATTCACAGGATGTTTCGCAAATATTAGAACAAAATCTGCCACTATCCTCAAAATAATTTGACTCCCTGTCAGAAAAGAGTTCCTACTGATGCTTTATATGTGGGAGGAAAATGGCAGGAACAACCTAGAAAATGGATTAAGAGATTTTTTTCTTCTTCCAATCAGGAGAACAACCATACTTGGGCATGGATGCAAATACACCTCCTTTGAGAAAGACAAATGTTACACTTGTGGCGCTACAAGGGTTTTCCACAATCTGGATGCAACTTACTTCCAGCCCCATTTCCTGCCTGACTGACCAGACACTCCAGGTACCTAATTTTTCATGCCTCTGTGCCTTTGCCAAGAATGCTTTTCTTCCTCTTCCCAATGCATCAAAACCACAATGCTTTATAGGACCCTGCTTGAATGTTGCCTCAGTATTGCCTTTCCTCATACCACTCTCCTCGGTCCCACTGCACTTGTATGTTGAATGTATCTTTATATCTTTTTTACATTATTTTAATAATGTAAGTTTTCTTTTATTGCTTAACATTATTTCATTCACATTTTTGTTCAGATTTACATGGTCACATCTGTCATTCTATCATGACATTCCATTCAATAGACTGATCATCACTGACTCAGGCACTTCCTAAAAAGCTATCATGGTTACATGTAAAGAAGTTGAAAGAAAAAAAGTCTCTGAATTTCCTACCCAAACAAAATTACTATCTTAGTCAGATACATGACCTCTTTGGTCCTAGATGTAAAGAAGTTATTCTCATTTAGTCCACTCAATTTAGCAGCAACATAACACAGAAGAAAATGAGATGTAAGTTTCTTTGCAATTGTAAAGTAATGAAGGAAGTTTTACTCTTAAGAGTTAAAATGAAAAATAGGAGTAAGCAAATTTCTTCTAATGAGTGAGGATATTTTTTTGTTTTCTCATAAGAAAGAAGGAACTAATCCTTACTACCTAAGCTCATAAAATGTAGGTGAACAATGATTTCTATGCATTTTCAGGTTGTAATACCCTTAAGGTATTTCATTACTATAATATAAGAACACAGAAATTGAGAGATCAGAACACAAGCTGACTGACAAGGTGCTGAGACAGAGTATATGAATATACATAAATACAGTCCTAGATAACTAGTCTTCTGATAGAACTTAGTTATCATGGAGGTGATTCTGTTCTTTGAAGTTATTAATCTATTCATGTTGTTATGCTAAGCACCAATTATTTTCTAAAGATTTAATTCTAGGATTGGAAGTGTTTTCCTATCAAAAGCCATGGAGTCTAAGAACAAAGGGTCCACACGAAACAAATTATTTAGAATCATAGAGCAATATAATTTGAAAACTTGAAAGATCTTCAGAAATTCTATAACATTTACTAATTCTTTGAAAGATATAATGGCCAATTTGTTTTTAAATGATAAAGGAGCATAATACTTTATTCAATAAGTATAGGAAGTACTAAAGTATACATCGCAGTTCACATTATGATCAACTAAGAACAGAAGTGTGATGGTAGAAGGTGTACTTAAAGGAAAAAAAATGTGAGGGAGGGAAAAGGGAAGACTCAGAGGGCATGAGAGAAGTAAGAGATGAATAAAGAAGCACAGACAAGAAGAAATTCAGTGAAATGTGGTAAGTGGACTTTTGTCTTACTCATCTTTGCATCCCAATTCTTGGCATACAGGTTAGCACACAGTAGACACTACACAAATGTTTATCACATAAAAATTAAAGAGGATAGAAAGAAAGGGCTGAGGGATACCTGGCTGGCTCAGTCAGAAGAGCATGCAGCTCTTGATCTCAGGTTCTTGAGTCTGAGCCCCACGTTGGGTGTAGAGATTACTTAATTAAGTAAATAAATAAACTTTTAAAACAAGGGCTGAGAAGTTCAGCGAATATGCTTTTTTAAAAATCATATCCTATGGTTCATATGGGAATGGATTCAGAATAAGCAACTTAATCTCATTTCTTCTGTGAGTTTAGCCAAGTTGATTAACCTATTAACTATAGGTTCTTGGTTTAAAAAAATAAACTATTTGAACCATATGATCTTTAGGGTCTCTTCCTTATTCTCTGCAGAAATAGTGACCAAATATAGGTAAATAAAATCAAAGGAATGTTCTTAGCTCAAATGAGGCTAAACTAAATCAGTGGTCAGAAGATGCAATTTATATATTTTTGTACAACGGACACCAATTAGTCCCTTTATTGTTCATATGACACAAGTTGTCATTCAAAGAAACATCTGGATAGGTCTCAAGCTCTAAGAAGAGCAACATTAGGAAAACATTTTTTGTTTCTGGCTAGGTATATCTTACTGAAATGAGCAGGGTCTCTTACTCCTTGGATTCCTATTTGGTATGAATACCATCAAATAATATTGGGACACTACAAAATAATACAGAAGGATACTGGGTGGTTATTTTTTCATTTTACAAAGTAACAGGATTCTGTCCAAGAGATAGAGTGCTTTTTTAAAAAAAAAAAGGCGGGGAGGGATGTTATTAGGAGAACAAGCAGTTATTTCTCCATTTTTTTATGGTAAATAAAGTCTCAAACTATACTACACTAATAACTGTCCTATATAATGCAAAACATGAAGAAAACAACATTAAAAGAAAATGTGGCTTCATGAAATGGGAGCTGAAGTGGAGAAGATGTCCTGTGTAAAAATTTTTTAAATCACACAGTGGTAATTAAAAGTAATAAAAGAATGATGGGAAGCAGCACGATGAAAACAGAGTGGGTTAATATCACTGGGAGATTACTATAAAAGATCACAGAAGAAAAAAACATCTTCCAGGGCCACTTAAGTTTGAACCTATGCGACTCTTTGGTCTTTATTTTATGTATATACATACAATGTGTGTACTATATATCATCATACCATCATAATTCAGCATATTTCAAAGTCAGAAGACTAGGAAAAGGAATGTTCCCTGTAGGTCAGGGTTTTGATGACTGGCAAAACACGAGCAAGCTTGCACTGCAGTTGTCTGAGCCACACCCAGTCTGCAGTTAAATATAGAATTTAGTTTCTGGAACTATTGGTCTTCTTAACCTTCACAGTCCAAGTATTCACTGAAAAAATTAAAAGTAAAAAGGAGAAAGGAAAGAGACTGAAACCAAAATCCAAGTACTAATAAACTGTCCTGGGAAGAATTCCAAGATGCAGTAAATACAAGAGAATTAAATTACAGAAGCCTCAAGCAACGTTCTAGAAACACACTTTACAAACTTATTTGTCTCTTCTATGCAGATTCTACCAGGATGTAGAACACACTTATACAAAATGTATTTGTGTAGTTAGACCCATGTCTCTAATTCAGATTATATATTCAGACTGTATAACATGTCAGTTTAACAGCAGTGACACCAAATTTAGAGCTATGATTTAATTTTGGTTTGCTATAGTATTGTGGTTGTGACGCTATTTTTGCTCATGAAGAGGCACTTTTATCCTAAGAAGCTATTTTTAGATGCTTAAATTGGGGGAGCAGGGAGGAGAGACGCTCTCAAGCTAAAATTTTTAATACTGATTCTTTGCCGTTGGGAAGAATATTTTGGGTTTATTTTTAAAAGTTGTTTTGGAGACTGACAAAAGTTAAACAGCAACAAAAAATGTTTTCTTTATAATTTCAGAGGGTTCTGGGCTTTAGTAATGATTTTGTTTTATATTGCTCACTGAAGATAAACATGGAAAGAGAAGGAACAAAAAAAAATAGTATACAGGTATACTGGCTCCATAAAAAAAATAAAAACATGCAATAGTTTTAATTACAAATACACGAAGAATTACAAAATATTCATTTTGCCTCCGTTCTCCTGGACACATTCAGATACAGACTGATCATTCAGCTACTGTGATGAAAATTAACAGCAAGAAGTACCCTATGTACACAAATCTGGCTCCAAAGCTAGTACTCTTAACCATTATGTGCTATTTCTTCTACCTGTCACAGCCAGGTACTCTTACATTTATTCCTGTATCTAGTTAAAGTCCTCTCCAAGTGGTTGCTTCTCTTTCTATCTCGCTTAATTGGGCTGAAAACCCTACATACGGAGATTTGAAGTGTTCTTTTCTCTTTCTCCCTTAAGGCCAGAACAGGTGCACAGCCAGGTTTCATTCTTTTGTGTCCCAGTCATATCCTAACACTCCAGAGCCACACCTGTTTCCACATACCCTGCCCAAATTGCTGAAAGGGGAAAAGAAAGGAAAAAAGGAAGGAGTACATTAGACACCTTGTTCCTGGGCCATAAAGCCTCCAACACTTCTGACCATAAACTCTAAAGACTCAAGCCAACTAGGTTCATCATCCCTCTACTCCTTTCACCTAGAAGGTATCCATCCCTAGCACCTTGCCTCATACCTAGTAAGTCCTTTGTTGAATTAGCAAAAGGATGGTTAGGTTTGCTGAAGAAAAACCACATTTGAGTCTGACATTACATTATTTGCACAAGCAGCTATTTCTGACTTATGATATATATGATATTTTCTCCTCTTGTGAGTATGCAAACTACTGGAGGTAAGCTTACCTCAGTGCTAGCACATAGCAGATGCTATAAAAATAAATGAATAAGTATTAGTCAATTATCTATTCTATTTTATCCATTCAAATCTAGCCAGGTCCTCTTTAAATTTGTAACAATAATCTTTTTTTTAATTATGGAAAATTTCAAATCTATACATGTTTGTGTTTCTGAGTGTTTCATTCGCCTCATTTAAACAGGAAGCATGTCACCATGAGGAGAACGCGAGTTGGCAGAGAGAGCAAAGTGTGAAATAATTGTTTAGGATACTGGGAAAGACTGAACCAGGTGGGTATAGTATGAATGTCTGGCAGAATTAGAGGCCCACTTGAGGTTCATGGTCATGAATTTAAAATGAGATCAGTCTGCAGGGTTTAAAGTTTTCTCTAGCCATATTTAGCTACAAAAATGCAGAAACAGTATAAGCAAAATGCAAGACATGGATTTGACCAGGGTTCACTGATATACTGTGGCTTTAACTGTACCTGATATAATGATGCCTCCTAAATCTCCTTTTCTAGAGACACTGAGATCTCTTAACATCTTGAAATGAGTTCGCAAAGTTCTAAGTGGAAAGAACTTAAATGGAAAAAGAACACTGGCTCAACACCAGTTATGAGGAAGGCATTCTACTATGTGCTTTACATACATGATCTCATGCAACTCTTCTCATAATAGCATCTCCCATTTTATAGAAAACTGAAATTCTGAAGGATTAACATAAAATGAAGCTGGGACTAAACCGTAAATCTGTATGACTCTGAAGCCCATCCGCTTTTTACTGTATCGTAATACTTAACTCTTCTTTTTCTAAATATTTCAAATATTAAGAGATGTTGAATGATTTGCCCAAAATCAAACTATTTTCTAAAGGTACAGATTCTGTTTCCCAGAATCTGTTAAGTTCTCTTTTACACCTCCTGCTTTGTCATTTCTATGTTCAGTCTGTAACTAGGTTAGGTTGTTCTTTTCTTCACATTTTTTTCTTATACCTATTACCTTCTATCTATTTTGTTTGCTTTGATATTATCCTTTGGGCCCTCGTCGTTCACGCATAGACTACTCTAACAGCTTCCTAGCTGGCCTTCATTTTTCCCACTTCCAATCCATTTACATGTAGGCTAGTCATACTTCCTTCCTCTAATGCTCTTACATAAAATCTGTAAATAATAAAATATATACAGTACAAAATTTTGAAGATTAAATAAGGTCAACTGTCATACAGAATTATCAGTAAGATCAATAATTGTATACAAACTGTAAAATCTTATTCAAATATAAGATGCCTTAAGATATGAGGGCAGGTACTACGACTTAACATTTATTTAAATTTTATTTACCCTTGGCTCTAGGCATCTGGTATGTGTTCAAATACATACTTGATTGGCTGATTTCTTGCCTATCTTCCATACTCTTACTAATATTATCTAACAGACGATTCTAATCAGGTACAATCTCCTTTCTGAAAAAGCCTGAACACCAAGCTGTGGTAATAAATTAAGCATGGGACTTATTTAATTATAGCATGCACAGTATGATTAAGTCCTGTATAATCAAGGTAGAGATGCTCCTAATGAAAAACTCCACGTTCTGCCACAAAGAACTTAGTGATAATCTAGTATTATAATACTCTTTTTCTCCTTCTCTAATTGGTGAACTAGAATCTGTCATCCATCAAAATGCAACCAAAATGTCATCATTTTGTTAAAGTCTCTTTCCTCTGATTGCATCTCATGGTCCCATAAACTCAAGTACCCATCTTCATAATAGCATTTATTCCTCAGTTCTGTAATTGCTTATACTATAATGCTCCACTATATGCTCACTATAATTATAATGTAAGCATTATACTATAATGCTCCACTATATGCTTACTATAATGTAAAGGAATATATTTCAGGGTAACTAAAGAGTTGATGAGGGAAAGTTCTTCTTTATAGAAGAATTCAGCTGATTAATGCAGAAGAAATGAAAAAATTGGAAGATAACCATTTAAAAAATTTTTAACGTTTATTTATTTTTGAGAGAAAGAGAAAGAGCGCACAAGCAGGGAAGTGAGAGAGAGAGGGAGACACAGAATCTGAAGCAGGCTCCAAGCTGTCAGCACACAGCCCGACGCACGGCTTGAACCCATGGACTGTGAGATCACGACCTGAGCCAAAGTTGGATGCTTAACCAACTGAATCACTCAGGCACCCTAGGAATGTAACTATTTTGTAACCCCTTATTAAAAAAGTGACTAGGAAAAAGTCATTAGTGGATGACACAACAGTGATTCTCAATCCTAGCTGTACTTTAAAATCACTTGGGAACTTTTCAAATATACCTCTATGTCCCTGTGGTCAGGGGTAGTGTCTCACTGATATTTTTAAAACCTCCCAGGTGCTCCTAATATGAAGTCAAAATTAGGAATCACTGCCCTAAAACTATTCACTAGATGGGGAACTTTCTAATAAGTGGATCAAGATGACAGAACTGAATCCCATGGTTAATCCTATAGTTACTAAAAATGGGACAACCAGACATAATGTGCCTCCTTATATGATGTACTAGTAAGGACAAAGTAGCCAAAAGAACTAAACCAAAATCAAATGAGGACTCTAGATCTAACTACCACTCTACAGAAAATATGAGGTGATGTTAAGAGACACATAAGAGGATGTAATTGACCAAACCTAAAATGTGGGAAATTCAAT
Organism: Panthera uncia; assembly: GCF_023721935.1. NCBI lineage: Eukaryota > Metazoa > Chordata > Mammalia > Carnivora > Felidae > Panthera > Panthera uncia. Next base: position 151,490,479 of record NC_064811.1, read on the forward strand.
ACAACAAATGCCTTAGTATCTTCAACAAATGAACAACATGAACAAAGTGTGTGTGTGTGCGTGTGTGTGTGCGTGTGTGTGCATGTGTGTGTGCGTGTGTGTGCGCATGCACGCGTGTAAGGAACTGTTACAAATTAAAAGACTCAAGAGACATATCTATCAAATGCAGCATGTATAAATACTTCTGATAAACAAGTGAATGAGTGAATGCAAATTAAAAGACTCAAGAGACATATCTACCAGATGTAGCATGTATAAATACTTTTGATAAACAGGCGAATGAATGAATGAATGCATGCATGCATGCATACTAAAGGAGAAAAAAGACCAATCATCATAAATAATAAATTCTTAAATCTTATACTCTGAAAAACAGGGCTGGGTGTGGAAAGCAGGGTTATATGTGGATACAGAAGCAAAATAATTTTGATATGGGAATGAGTAAAATCTGTTTCTGTCACTGTCATATAGAAAATCTTCTAAAATATTTCAGTAGACTTAATGTTTGCTTTTTAATTTGTATTTGTATTTGCCTTATGATTTTGAGTAAAAAGAAAAACAAAAACAAATTATTATGGGGCAAATATACCCATTATTTTCTTTATTGGGGATGAGTTACAGTTGTTCTGTATCACAGCCATCTAATAAAATTTTCTGCAGCGATACAAATATTCCATATAAAATTTTCTGTGATAGAAATACTGTCTAAAACTACAGTCAGTAGCCATACACAACTAGTAGGTACTTAAATTGTGGCTAGTGTGACTGAAGAATTGAATTTTAAATTTTATTTCATATTAAGTAATTTAAATTTAAATAGTCACATGTCACCACCGTATCAGTGCAGTTCTAGATGACTACAGCTCTCCTCTCCACCTGCAATGTTTGCCCTTTTCCTTTTACTTCATTAACTCTTATCCTCTATTTACTTCATTACTCTTATCCTTTATTATAATATCTCACAGCACCATGAACCTTTCCTTTCATACATGTATTACCATTGCAATTTTACCTCGATTTGTCTAATTATGTTTAATGTCTGTCTCTCCAAGCTGATTGTAAACTCCAAGACTGAAGGAACTATTTATGCTCACACCATTGCATTGTATAGTGACATTTGTTTATTTGTTAAGTAAATGTTATTAGATAACATTGTGTAGTTGAGGTTTTTGGTAATGAAGACATTCATTTCTCATAATTCTACATGAATTGATCCAAAATTTAGATCTTTAACACACATACAATATATGTACAAAAGTAGAGAAAACTGTACTATGAACCCCCAAGTAAGTACTACAGAAGCTATAGAAACCATCAACTTACAAATACTACTCTTGTTTTACCCACACCCTTGCCTCTGCCTTTCCACTTTGTCATTTTGAAGTAAATCCCAGATATCATATCATTTCATCATATTCTATATTTTAGTACATATTTCTAAAAGACAAAAACTCTTTTATAAATGTAGCACCACTTACATACAAGCTACCATTATCATAACTGAAATTAGAATCATCATTTATCCAGTGTATCAAATTTCTTTAATTGGCTAATACATTTTTTAAAAAGCACTTGAAATAACTGAGTTATTATATTCTTAGTATCTCTCACATCATGGATTTTGTTGACCTGAATTCCTCATAGTATTGTTTGACAGAACTTTGTTTAATATTTCCTACCAACCTAGAGCTAGACCTACACGCTTGATTTGATTCAGGTTCAATTTTGTTAGCAGAATACTCTATGTGGGTGGTGGTGTTTACATCCTCCAAGAGGTATATAATGCCTGGTTGTCTGTCTTTTTGTTAGCACCTATTCATGATCATTGTCAGATCTATTATTTCATTAGGAGTTTACAAAATGAAGATATTTTAATTATATTATTCCTTTTTCATTTATTAGTTGAGATCCTTCATTAAAGAAAGCCTTTTGGTTAATCAGGGATAAAGTTCATATGCGAAAGACAAGTTAAATAGTCAGTTCTTTCCTTTTACCACTTTTAAATATTTAGTTGGTTCTCTAACATTCTCTTGGTGTGACCAATAATTTTTTTAGTAACATTATTATATATGGATTTTTAATAAGTTTGTTGTGCTTCAATCTATTACCAATGGTAATAATAATAATGGTAATATAATTCGATGTTCAAATTACCCCCATCTTTGGAAGGGGGAGCCTCTTCAAGTTAGCTCCTGAGTCCCTTTGGTATTAGTCACTTATCTGTAATGGCCTTCTTGCTTTAACAGGATCTCTAGTCTTATCATGTATATTTCCTGTGCCAAGTCTAGAATCAGACATTTCTCCAAGGAGTGCTAATGGCACTTATGACCACACTCTGTGCCCTAGGACTGCTAATGTCTACTAAGTTGATCACTGTTCATGGGTTGTTTGAGTTAAGCAGAGATGGAAAGTACACCGCCTCCTTTTGTCCAAGAGAAACTATAACAAATTCACATTCTTATTTATAATTCATATTCAAGATTTTGGGATTTCCCACCAAAGTATAGCTGGCTTCTTAGCAGATATTGGCAAGCTGATCCTAAAATTCATGTGGAAATACAAGGAATCCAGAATAGCTGAAACAATTTTAAAAAAGAAGGAAGTGGAAAATTTGTATTTCCAGATTTCAAAATTTACTACAATAAAACAGTAATCATGACAGGGTGATATACAGATCAGTGGAACAGAATAGAAAAGAAGAGATCCTTCACATTTTTAGTCAACTGATTTTTGACAAGGGTACCAAGACTAGTCAATGGGAAAAGAATAGTTCTTTCAACAGTGTTGGGACAACTGGATGTCGCATGCAAAAGAATAATGTTCAGTCCCTAACCTCACTCACATCAGATGTAAAAATTAACTCTAATGGATCAAAGACCTAAATTTAAGAGTTAAAAGTACAAAACGCTTAGAAGAAACATAGAAATAAATCTTGTGACTTTGATGTAGGCACAGCTTTCTTAGACAAGCCAATAAAGGTGCAAACAACAGACGAGAAAATAAACTGGAGTTTATGAAAGTCAAAAACTTGTGTACTCCAAGATCATCATCAAAAATGTGAAAAGACTACCCACAGAATGGGAGAAAATATTTGGAAACCATGTATAAGTGACTTGTATGTAGAATACATAAAGAAAACTTACAATTCAATATACAAAGACAAATAACCCAATTTAAAAAATGGACAAAGGATCTGGATAGACATTTCTCTAAAGATGAAATACAAATAGCCAATGAAAAGATGCCCAACATTATTGGCCAGGGAAATGCAAATCAAAACCACAGTGAGAATGTACTTTGCACACACTAGGAGGGTAGTAACAGTAAGACAGATAATAAGTATTGGTGAGAAACTGGAACCATCATACAGTGCTGGGTGGAATGTAAAATGGTACATCTGCTTTGGAAAACAGTCTGGCAGTTTTTCAAAAGGCTGAACACAATTACTATATGACCCAGTAATTCCACTAGTACACAAATTTTGTTGACGGCAGCATTAGCGATGATAGCTGGAAAAGGGAAACAACTCCAAATGTCTATCAACAGATGAATGAATAAATAAACTATGGCATATCTATACAATGGAATATTATTTGGCAACAAAAAGGAATGCAGTATGTCAAACCTACAACATGGATGGACCTTGAAGATATGCTAAGTGAAAGAAGTGAGTCACACATGGCCACATTTGTATTATTCCATTCATATAAAATGTCCAGAATAGGGAAAATCTACATTCAGAGAACACAGATTAATGGTTATGTAGGGTTGGGGGAGAATGAGTGGAAAAGGAGTGACTGTTACTGGATACAAGGGCTTTTTAGGGGGTGAAGCGAATATTCTAAAACTGATTATGGTGATGGTTGCATGACTGTAAATACACTAAAAAGCACTGAATGGTATACTTTACTTAGGTGAACTGTATCTCAATAAGACTGTTGTTAAAAGAATAAATTCGAGATAAATTTCTATATGCACACACATACACATTATAGTGTTTTACTTAATTATTTTGATTTTATATCTGTTTTACACCAAAAACTTTGATTCCTAGGAACATTAATTATGATTGTCTTATTTATATCTGTATCTATACAAATAAAAATAGCAACTGGGTAACAATATTAATATTATCAAATTAGTAAAAACAAGGTAAGATTTTTTTTGTAGTTCTTCTTATCCTAAGCTGTATCCCACCAAGAAGCATAGTCAAAATACTGTGTTATAAAGTTATTTGATATAGGTTATGAATGTTTAAGTCAGTGAGGTTTGTTTCATTATATTTTAGGGGTCACCTTCCCCCCCATTTCAACTTAATTTTGTTTTATAAATACATAAAATATTTACATGGTTACAATGTCAAAACGGTATATTTAGAGAAGTTGAGCTTCTATTCTTGTTCCTTCTGTTTTTTCTTTCTCTTCTTCTATTGGTAGCCGTTTATTTTATGGTGTATTCCTTCATTTTAAAACAAATTATAAGCAAATATATAAATACATAAATGATAGCCAACTATATACAACAGACAAAAAAATGTTTTTTTTAAACATTATATTCTGGAGATCACTGTATATAGAAAAGTATTCATTCCAGTAGTTACAAAAATGTAAAAAAGCCTTACGAAATATTTAACAGTGATAGTATAGAAGGACACAGTATGATTTTCATTCTCTAGGAAGGAAAATTCATTCCTTTTGTTGTGGCATAGCACTGTATTATTTGAGCCTGCACATCCAATGTGTGGGTGCACTATAGTTTAATTACCCAAGTCCACCACCCATAGACACACCGGTTGTATTCAATATTTTGACATTATTGCAAACAGGGATGCTGTATTTATATTTTTGTCAGTTTACCCCTGGGATAATTTTCTAGAAATGGGAATGCTGAGTCAAAGGGCAAATCTGTGAGTAACTGTCCCTAATAATGTCAAATTCCTGTCCACAGAAGTTGTTCCATTTTGCATTCCCCACAGGCAGTATGTGAGAGTGCCCATTTCCCTACAGCTCAATCAATATGAACATGTTATGGAACTTTTGGATTTTTGCCAGTGTGATAGAATAAGAATAGTATCTCAGTGTAATTTTAATATGAATTTCTCTTAGTGTGAGTTAAATTGAACATCTTTTTATATGTTCAAGAGCCATTTGCATTTGCTTTTCTGCTGATATCTTTAGTTTTCTACAGAGCTGTTGGTCTCTCTCTTATAAAAGCTGTTTATACATCAGGGATAATAATATGTGGCCAATATTTTTTTCCAATTTTTCTTTTGTTTTTGTTTTTTATCCCCAAAGTTTTTTTCTTTTTCAAAAAAGTTTACTTATTTATTTTGAGAGAGAGAGAGATAGCAGAAGTTGGGGAGGGGCAGAGAGAGAGGGGGAGAAAGAATCCCAAGCAGGCTCCCCACTGCTAGTGCAGAGCCCGATGCAGAGCTTGAGCCCATGAAACCATGAGATTGTGACCTGGGCTGAAACCAAGAGCTGGACACTTAATCGGCTGAGCCACCCGGGAGCCCCCTCAAAGTTTATCTTTTACTTTATGTAATCAAATTTATCAATCCTTTCTCATATTTTGGATTTTGAGTCCTAGTTAGGAAAAACTTCACCATTTCCAGGATACCCATACTTTCTTCCATTATTTATATGGACTACCTTTTTTGATTCATCTGAAATTTGTCTTGTGTATGGTATGAAGAATGGAGTGACTTTGACTTCTACTAATATATTTGAGTAACCCTAGTACTTTGCTGGATTTACAGTCTGTGCATAAATATTTATCCACCTATTCAGTGTAGGAAAAAACATCACACATTGCTCTAAGGCTAGGGAACTTTATATTCCATGTTAGAAAATAAAAAGTTCCACTTTCACAAAATGAAATCATTCCATGATCTTCTGTACTAATGCTATTAAATACTTTGAAAGGCTTTTTGCGTTTCTACAACTACTGGAATAAACCACATACTTTCTTACTGGTTGTGCCAAGTAAGATAAAATTAAACCTAAGATAACCAATTCCTGGATACACTTATTAAAATTAAGGTTAAAAAATGAAAATTAAGATTAAATGGGAGTCTTACATGGGGTAAGTGCTCAATGTCTTTTTAACTGAAATTTAATTAGTGTGATTCCATGGGTAGATTTTGTTGCTTTGGGAAAAAATAAAAAGAATCGCAAAGCTTATGAGGTTCAATTCTGA
>NC_064811.1:151496686-151525932 GCF_023721935.1 Panthera uncia
TTTTTCCCATCCCTAATATTATCAATTTTAAAATTAATCTCTCCTCACACAAACATTATGTGATAAATGTATATTGGTATCTTTATGAGTAAATTAAATGGCTGAATCAGTAGCAAAATTAGAACTTACACCAACTAGAAACTAATACCAAAGCCTACTTTGTTACCAAGAGGAAAAGGTATAGTACCACAAATAATTTTTAAGTTTGGTATTATTTAAATTTATGTGTGTTATGTGTAAGTTCTGGGGAAATTTTTTAATAGAATAAAAATTTTTAGATGAAAAAAATAAAGCAGATTATAAACATCAGGTCTCTGGGATGAAAATGTCTCACTCTTCTATTTTAACTGCTCAAGCATATAAGGATTTGTTATTCAATGAATGGCCTCTACGCTAATCTACAATAGACAGAGTGAGAAAAGTTATAGATGATAACATCAATGAATAATCTATAGTTTCATTTTGGCTACTGGATCCAACATCCTCATTAAGCAAACCTTTTAATTTCAACCTAATCACAAGAACAAAAAACATGGCCTCAACTTTGGCATTTTAAATATCCTTCTACTTCAGGTAGTAATGTCTAATGAGCTGGGAGATAATCAGGAAATAGGCAGGAAGAGAGATGACAGAAGTCCAGATGACATATTAAAAACCTTCATTTTATAGATAAAAAAGTTACTGCTTAGAGTTTGTGAGCTGCAAAAGTTGCACAGTTGGTTAACGCCAAAGCCAAATCCAGGTTTCAGGTCTTTGACTCGCAGTCAAATGCTCTTTCCAGTTTGCTGTTCGACTGATCAGATTAGACAATTGGGGAAAAAAGGTGAAGCTGGCTCAATGTCAATATGTATTCTATGTCAACATTGTATTCTATGTAAACATATTCTATGTTTAACTTAGAAGTTAAACCCAGTTTTAAACGTTCAATTCCATTCTTTTCCATTATTGAAATTATTGAGAAATCTCAATATTAAAATTCAATTGTTTTTACCTTTGCCTAATATATTCTTTTTTCTCTATATTTATTCTTGGGAATAAATAGTTTTTAAGTGGAAAATTATTACCTTATTGAATATAAAACTCTCCATCAAAACAGAATTCCATAAACATTACTTTTAGGTAGGAGACTAAAAGGGCAATTCTACTACAGGATCTACCCTAAATATACTGAACATTTAATAATCATATTTAATTAATCTATACCATTTTGGGTAGAAAAACAAAAGCTAAGATCAAATTCCAATCTAAAACATACTGAATATACTGACTATGGATAAGGTACTGGTGCTAGAGTCAGAAGATAAATTAACAAATCAAAGTAAAAAACAGTATTTTTAACTTTTGGGACTGAGCTCATTTAGGCCATACTCCTGATTGAAGGAAGTAAAATCTCAGTGGCCTTCTATATAATTATTCAATATTTCTGATGAAAATAAGACTTCAAAGAGCATTTCCAAAATAAAATATAAAGATCTAAACTCAGAAAAAGTCTTCTAAAGTTTCTTAAGTTACTGAGAACACTGTTTAGTTATATTCATACATGTTAACTCCAGTTTTATGAATTATAAATGGTAAGATCTTATTTCAATAATATAACGTTTATAATACCCCAAAATATATTTTGAGATAGAACCTACATCCCAAATTACTCGTCTGAAATGGAAACTGTCCAAATCTATCTTGAAGTTTCTCTCTTTCCTAAGTTTGGGACATTGCTCACGGGAAAGGAGACACGTACCTTTCCATGACAGCGAGGCACTCCTTTCTCCAGGTAAATCGACTCCCTCGTCGTAGTCGGAAGGTGCCAGATGTGGCAGAGACTGGAGGAGGTGTTTGTCTCCATTCTGGGTCCTCTATTGGAATGGGGGCTGGTCTCATACTTAGTGTAGCCCCTGAAACAAACAAGACTTTTTAGCAAAATACCTTGCAATTTATTAAAACCAATGACAAATATAATCATGAAATCAACAATAAATTGTTGTCCTTCTATTGAAACTTGTGAGCCAAATACATTTGCTATTTACATAAAAAAAAAAAAAAAATCCCCAGGGTCTCTCACAGTGCCCCATGCCAGTGCAAACTGTTGCCTTGAAACATTGCCTGGCTTCTGTGCCACAGGCTACCGGCACTGAAGCATGGAGAAATAAAAAAAATTTTGCCCCAACAAAAATTCAAAGGGAAAAAAACTCTCCTTAAAAAATTCATCATTAATCATTTTAAAATGTCAAATTTTTTTGGTCGCTTGTCATTTATGTCATTTTTTGAAACAAAGCCCAAAATCTCTCTTTTTAGGGGAATAGGAAAGTGTTGGTCTTTGAACTAGTGAGAACTTAATTTTCCTTAAAACAAATGCTTATTTATTTATTTAAAGTTTATTTATTTATTTTGAGAGAAAGACTGTGAGTGTGAGTTGGGGAGGGGCAGAGAGAGAGGGAGAGAGAAGACAATCACAAGCAGGCTCTACACTAACAGTGCAGAGCCCCACGTAGGGCTCAAACCCACGAACCTAGAGATCATTACCTGAGCTGGTATCAAGAGTTGGACGCTCAACCAACTGAGCCACCCAGGCACCCATTTTAATCTTTTTGAACAATATACAATACATTTCAAAACTTTTCATTACCACTCAAAGGACTTTTGTTATTGAGAAAATGGAGCCCTTAAAGAATGTATGCAGGTAGAAGATGAATTTAAAATAATCCTAATTATTGTAAACTTTTAAAGAAAAAAAGTTAAATATATATAGCACAAAGGCAGTAAGGTAGTTTTTGACATGATGTTAGTCTATTAGGTAACTAAATTAGATCTCCAAAGGTCTACCACCTCTTAAAGCTATATTATTTTCTGTTACCTTTTGAATGTAATAAAACCAATGGGGAAAAATGTAACTGGGATATTTTATTAATTTAGACTAGCCTTTTCTCAAATAATGAACTTCTGATAATGCGTGTATTCACCATTCGCCAACCTCCCCACCCCCCCTTCTTTTGGCTTGCTATAGACTTAAGCTTGCTATAGAAGCTATGAATAAAACAAAACAAAACAAAAGAGCAATACTGTCTCTGAACTCTGTAGACTTATTTCAAAGAATTTAAATATAACTTGGTATGCATTCACAGAGCTCAGTCCCTGGATCTCCCATTGTTCCTTCATTCTTTATACTGTTAAATTCATCTTCCCAAAGCATAATTATGATCACAGCATTCCAGTGACCAAAAGCCTTCAAAAAGTTCCCTCTGCCTATGGAATAAAATACAAACTCTTAATCTAGCCCTAGAAAGGTTATAAATTATTAGAATTATGTGGAATAATGCACATATTAATAAATATATATTTATTTCTTCATAAAAATAATACTTTATTTTTATTTTATTTATTTACTTATTTTTGAGAGAGAGACAAAGAGACACCATGCATGTGCACATACGCTGGGGAGGGGCAGAGGGAGAGAGAGAGGGAGGGAGGGAGGGAGGGAGGGAGGGAGAGAGAGAGAGAGAGAGAGAGAGAGAATATCTTAAGCAGGCTCCATGTTCAGCACTGAGCCGGATGCAGGGATTGATCCCATAACCTGACCTGAGCTGAAATCAAGAGTTGGATGCACAACTAAGTCACCCAGGTGCACCCATACTTTGTATATTGTACCTTGTAATTAATACCTTGGGAAGTGTTTCTACTTCACTACATATAGATCTCTATGTAGATTCACCTTAATAGCTATATATTTATATGCATTCTCTTATACAGAGGCTCAATATTTTAACCAATCTTGATTTTCCTCTCCAAACCTGCTGTCTTACAGTCCTTCCCATCTGAGTAAATAGCATCCCTATTCTTCAAATTACTCAGTGCAAAATTCCAGATTCATCTTTGACTTCTCTATTTCTCTGACATACCACATATCCAGTCCATAGCAAACCCTGTCAATTTTATCTTCAAAGTATATCCAGGCTCAGATCAATTTGTATTACCTCCACTAGCTTTAGAACAAGCCAGCATCATCTCTCCAAAGCCTAACTTCCTGGGATAGTTCCAAAGATGGCCCTTCACAGTAAGTCACACCTCTTGGTAATCATGCTCTTGAATGTAAGTTTGTCCTGTGACATGTTTTGACAACAGAAAACGGAAAGAGTTCAAGGCTAGGTAATAAGAAGCCTTGCAGCTTCTTACTAGATCTCCCGCAATGCTGGTTCTGGGAAAAGCCAGTTGCTATATAAGAAGTATGACTAACCTGACCCTATGATACTGTAAGGAAGCCCAAGTTAGCTACATGGAGTGAAAGATGCCTGGTCAGGGGTGCTTGGGTGGCTCATTTGGTTAAGTGTCCGACTTCAGCTCAGGTCGTTATCTCACGGCTCATGAGTTCTAGCCCCACATTGGGCTCTGTGCTGACAGCTCAGAGCCTGGAGCCTGCTTCCAATTCTTTGTCTCCCTGTCTCTCTGCCCGCCCCCCACCAAAACTGGCTCTCTCTCTCTCAAGAATAAATACACATGAGAAAAAAAAAATAAAACAAACAAAAAAGATGCCTGGCCAGCTCCCAGGTGCCACAATTGAGGAAAAAAAGCCATTCTGGACATTCTAGCTACATCAGATACCATGTAGAGAACAGTATAACCCAGCAGACAGAGAGGAATAAGACCTTAGGCATACAGTACCAATATAGCTATGTGGCAGTCAGCCTCCAAGATGGTTCCAAAGGATCCCTGCCTCCTGGTATTCACCCTGTTGTGTAGTTCCTTCTCATATTATACCAGGATTATTCTGTGTGACCAATAACATGTGGTAGAAGTGATGATACATCGCTTCTGATATCAGGTTATAGAATATATATACCATGGTGTCTGTCTTAGGTGCTCTACCTCTTAGATGAATGACTTGCTTGGGGGAAAAATAGTTGCCAGGTTGTAAGGACACTTGGGGAGCCAGAGGCGATGCCCATGTGGCGAGGACTTGGAAATCCCTGGGCAATAAGGAGGAAGGAACTGGGGCCTGCCAACCCTCACAAGAGTGGCCTTAGAGGTAGACTGTCCAGTCAGTTGATGGCTCAACTACAACCTCATGAGAACTCTGAGCAGAACCACCTTAGCTAAGCCACTCCTGGATTTCTGACCCAGAGAAATTGTGAGATAATAAATGTTTGCTGTTTTTGGCTGCTAAGTTGTAGGGTAATCTGTTGCACAATAATACAAAATAAATGTAAGACATTGCAACGATCTCCAGTTGTTTATTTCCCCATATTCCCCAGTGTACTGAAGATTATGAGTATTACTAACTATTCACATTTACAAATTTGGCAGGCAAAAAAAATTTCCTTTAATACTGAGATTTTACTATTAATGAGTATATTTTCTTGTTTACCAAAATTCACATAACTTTCCTTGTGAATTTTCCTTGTGAACTTTCCTTGTCTTTTGCCTTTTCTTTTGAGTTATTCACCTTACTGGTGTGTTAAAACAATACCAATTGCTAGTTACACAGATTGCAACTTTTTTTCCAGTTTGTTATTCACCTTTTATCTTTATTTATGGTGTGCTTTCTGATCTTAAATTTAATGAAGTCAAATTTGTCAACCTCTTCTTTTATGGCCAACATGTTTTGTTATCATTCAGAATATTTTTACAGACTTATTGTTTGAACCCTCAATAGATATGATTTCCTATTGTGTGTGAAGTAAATATTTACCTTCTTCCTCAAATGGACAAATGTATCATCACACAATGCTTTAGAGATTCATGGCTTAAATGTAGGCAGACTATGGCTTGCTGCCATAGTTTAAATAAAGTTTTACTGGAACACAGCCATACTCATTCATTTACATGTTAAATTTACATCAAAGTTTTACATTTACATTACATTTGCATCAAAGTTAACAAAGTTTAGGCAAAGGAAAAAAATGGGGTTGGAGTGTTTCAGAGTCTTTGCATTTTCTAAATGCAAGCAGGGATTACAGAATAACAAGGGCTCTAGAATCTACCTAAGTTACATTATATAAATTTTGTTCAACAGCCATGATAGAAGGTTCAAAACAGAGCCAAGCAGCTATCAAGGCTGATCAAGATGAGGTAAAAACAGACTGGCTAAGGCAGTAGTAGGTCCTTTCATCCAAAGCCTGGCTTCTGGTAAAGGATAAAGTTTCAGGGCTTCAGTGGATGAAGGATGAGGAATAGGTCAATAAATTATAATTAGCAGTCCACATTAAAACTATGGCATGCTTTCTTAGTTGAGTGATAAATGGGTATAAATAAAACAAAGAATACAAAGATGAGGTTGAAGAAAAGAAACTAACTGATAATAATGGCTCTTTCTTGGTATTGGGGCTTATTGGTCATGTAACTATGCTTCTTTATAATATTCTGTATTGTCCAGTTTTTCTATAAAAAGGAAACTTAGGTGAAATAAAATTGGTCACAAAGGAAAAAGAAAGGGAGAGAGAATGAAGGAGGGAAAAAAAGAAGAGATGAAATTAAGTAGTGACCTGGTTACTTTAAAATAAATCAAGGCAATTTATAATTTATGCACAAGGTGGAAACTCTGGAAACTCTGTAATTTCAAACTTGTAAATATACTGAATTTGAAACATAGTATTATCACATTACTTTTGAGGTATTTTTTCTTGTTCCTTTTTCTTCTTCAATATAGCAGTATTTAAAAATAGCACAAGCAGCATTCTGGAAATACTCCAATAAACACAGATTTATTCTAGAAACCTTAGTTAATCTTGCTTTAGTCAACATGGATGGAAAGCAATGAATAATCCAAGAATGGTTTCAAAATTCTGGACTCTGACAGAAAAATACAAAGATACTAAGAATGCAGGAATAATGTATGTAAGACTCTAAACCCCTCTGAATATAGGAGTTCTAGATTAGCTAAAGAACCCACCTTTTTTTCCCTACGGGAAATGTGTACCTATTTTCTTTATAGAAACATTTTTTTCTATCTTGTATCTGGGCTCTCATTAAGAACAAAATTTTGTACATTTATCTAGCAAATCTAAACCCAAGAGGAAAAGGAAAAAAACCTTTTCCTAATTTGCTAAGATCATTAGATTTTGATAAATGTTTTCTTTGTATATATGATAATTTTCTTGCTTATCAGGTTTACTTTTGGGTGAGCTTTTGCCAATCAACTAACAAAAGTATGACTACAACATACTATCCCATTCAGAGAAACTAGCTTCTTCAAAAGCAATTTCTCATTGTCCCCTATGTCACACACGTGATTTCCCCGACGCTCTTGACACTGCAGTAGTGAAGACAGAAGGCATTATTTCTGCTCTCCATATTTTACTTCATGTGCTCCCTGCATGAGCCTCCTGGCAAATTTTATTTGTTTAATTTAGAAAGAGGCAGAGCAGTACCACGAGCCAAGAGGAACTCAGCAAACCCTGTCTGCTATAGCAATGTTTAAATTAGACAAGGGAAAAGACTGCTGAGCTTAATTTGATTAAATAAAGGGGGGTTTGATGTCAACCATGGTGAATTTAGTACACACTTCTTTAAAAAAAATAGGTATTTTCTTGTAAATGTTTTCATAAGAAACAAGATAAAATGTATTTGATCAGTTTCCATCAGTCCATTTTATTCATACTCCTTGGCAGGCTTTGGGATATGCTGGGAAATTCTAATGATGTGTCTGTTATCAGAGAACTACACTATATCTATATCAACTGGATTATCAGTAAAAACAACCTAAATATCTACTTTATTCTTTTTCTTGCTGAGTCTACTTAAAAAGAGACTAAAAAACAAACAAACAAACAAAATCCTGTATCCAAATGGATCCAGAATGAAAAGGTTGAAAAAAAAAAAGAACTTCAGTCAAGGTAATATAGAGAGAAATGATCTGAGCCCAAGAATAGAGGGACAGAATGTACAAACATTTTTTTAAATTTATTTTCTAAATACTTATATTTACAAAAAAAGCACTTTTCATCTTAATGATTTTTCTTAATTTTGCATTTTCCTCCCAGAATATATGCAATGGGATGGTACCATTTCCATTTATTCTGATGAGCAAGTAAAAAATTATGATATAAAAGAACTTATCAATAAACAGGTCTTGACTATGTGAACCTAGGTTCTGTAGTTTTTATATCTTGAAAGCTGTTAACAAGGCAGGTTAATTTCTTTTTTTTGCCTCTCTCTCTCCTTCCCTCCCTTCCTTCTTTCCCTTTCTTCCTCCTTCTCTCTTTTCCATGAAACTTTGTATGTACTTTTTGAATATTATAGTACAAGTACAAAATTGATAAAGATATAAAAGGTTATACAGTTAATAGTATTCCTGCTACCTTGTACTCCCAGTCTCTCAGAGCCTCCACAGAACTTTTCTTAGGTCCAAATACAGCCTGATAGAGATGTTCTATGTTTACATAAGCATATACATGTGTGTATGTATTCCCTCTATATAAATGGCAGTATACTCTAATGTTTTCACCTTACTTTATTCACTTAAGAATTTGATATTTCTACATATTAAGTTTAACTCATATAAAGCCCTCTTTAAAACCTAGCTATTTAGTCTCCATACTATTCCATTTTATAGATATACTATAATTCATTTAACTGGTTCTTGATTGAGAGGCATTTAGGTAGATTCCAATCACCCCTGCAATGACCTGCAAAGAAAATTCTCATGTACTACAAGCAACTAATGACTGGACAGTGCATAAGCTATTTTTAGGTGTTAACATAATTTTAGTTCATCTTATCTAAACAGAATAGTAGTTTCAAAGGTCCATGAAGAAAAAATACTAGTTCTTCAGCTACTATCAAAGGTTATTTTAAAGTCAACAAAGATGCATTTATACCTAGAAAGAATTCTATACCATATTAGCTCTTATATTAAAGGTGAAAATGCAATGAAAAACTTCTAAAAATTAACTTTCAATCACTAACATCCAATTACTGTTAATGCTATGAAAACTACCAGTTGACAATTATAAACTTATCCTCCTCTCTTCAGCTAACTTTAAATTTTGTCCTACAGAAAACCAGACTAGAAAGAACTTGGAACCTATATGGATTTGGTTTTCAAATAAAAATAGGAAGTCCTTTAAAAAGGGGACAATCAGCAATACAACTTCATTGAAAACCAAATGTACATAATTAGAGGAATTTAGTTATTTATTATTTACTTTTAAGTAAACTGTACATCCAACATGGGGCTCAAACTTACAACCCCAAGATCAAGAGTCACATGCTCTACCAAATGAGTCAGCCAGGTGCCCCTAGGGGAACTTATTTTTAAATGGAGGTACTAGTTCCTTAAAGAAACCAATTCCTTATCAACAGCTGGATGAATGCTATTAGTGTTTTCCCATTTTCCTGTTTTAATGCCCTAGTTCCACCTTCCTCCAATTTCCTGATAATAGTTTAGTGGAACTCTGATCCCAAGACAAACTGAAATAAAAAATAAGATAAAAAAACAAAACATTTTTTCTTTTTGTTTTTAGTGATTATTTATTTTTGAGAGAGAGAGAGAGAAACAAAGCATGAGCAAGGGAGGGGTAGAGACAGAGAGGGAGCCAGAGAATCCAAAGCAGGCTCCAGGCTCTGAGCTGTCAGTACAGAGCCCAACGTGGGGCTTGAACCCATGACCTGAGCTGAAGTCAGATGCTTAACTGACTGAGCCACCCAGGTGTCCCTCTTTTTTTTTAAGTTAAGAAAATTTACTTTTACAAACCCTTGTGTAGAGCGCTTTCAATAGAACGCAGCTAGGGAGCTGCTTTGCTATGCAGGAAACCTGGACCCAGAAGCAGGTCACCTACGAATGGTTTAGCACCAGGTTCCCCACCAAAGTGCACTGTGTGAGGGGTGAGGGGTGGTCCCCTCTCCAGCCGGCCCGTTTCCTGACCTAGGGGCTCTCTGTACCCCACCGGTCCTGACCCCAGGCTGTATTGCTCCATCTGGGCGGGATTCTGACATAGAGACATTTAATCATAATCCCACAGATGGCAGTTTTGTCCCATTGGCTCCTCAGCCAAGCACTCAACAATTTTTAATAAAACAGCTTCAGAAGAACACTATATCACCCCAGTGCTAAAAACTGGACTCCAATAGTAGTATTCCGCAGTCAGCAGTGCTATCAGATCAGCTACAACAACAAGGCTGCGGTGGCCTGAGAGCTGTACCTTAGTCCCCTTCCTCTTTCTGGTGAATTTATTTTCCTGGCATCCTAGTCTCCTCCTGGAATTAGAGCTCAGCCTTGAAATCCCAGTGTGAGATAGGAATGTAGCCTCACCAACTGTGATGATATATCAAGGCACTGTTCTAAGTGCCAATGCAAGAGACAAAAATCCCTTTTCTTATAGAGGATGAATGCCTGACACAGTTGACTGGTATTTGTCCTTCAAATTCTTCACTGTTCTGCCCTATACATTTTGGAATATCTTGACAATCTCTCGGGTGTTCCCTCCTGGCAGACAATTGCTGAGATGTGCCAGGTTTATGAACCCCCTAGGTATAGCTCCTTATTTACCTACCTGAACCTTTGTTATCAGCCTAAACTGCTCTATTAAGCAGACCAAGTGCCAAGTTTTTGTCATTCACCATCTGATTTGCTTTGTTGTATGTGAGTCATGGATGAAGTGATGTCTTTGGGAAGACTGCTTAGAGTTGAGTTTTAAGTGTTGCTTCAAGTATGATTTTATCTTAAGACTGTCTAATAGGGTAGCCACTAGCCACATGTGGCTATTGAGCACCTAAAAGTGGCTGGTTGAAAATGGTGTGTGCTTGAAGTGTAAAATACACTTGAATTTCAAAGAATCAGTACAAAGAGAAAGAAAAAGAGAAAGAAGTCTCAATAATTTTGAAAAGTATCGAATTAAACTTGAAGTGTCAATATATCTTTGCTAAATAAAATAGATTATTAAAATTAATTTTAGCTATTTCTTACTTTTTAAAATGTGGCTACTAGATAATTTTAAATTACATGTCATTTGCATTGTATTTCTATTGAATTGTGCCCCTTTAGAACATTTAGCTAATGGCAGCAACAATAGAGTCATTAGTTTGAGAGATCTGCTTGCCTATCTACCTATCATAAGAATACCTAAAAATGAAGGTTCTTTGCAGAAAAACTGCCAGCTAATAAATGTCGAAGGAATACTAAATAAATAAGATCAACACCATTTTGCAATCCCCAACAGAATAACTCATTAAGTAAGCATCATCAATGGATGCTAAAACCATTAACAAAAGTTTCCTGTTCATCCAGTGACAAAATGACACCCTACAGATTATTTACAAATTGCAAAGACAAGATCCAGTGGTTCTTACTTTAACAAATGATTGAACTTAGCATATGAACAGTGCTACAACCTGACATTACATAAACCTTGATACATGAGGTAAACGTTACTCACAAAGCATTTTGCCCCAATGTTTGTGAACATTTTCAAACATACAGAAACAAAGAAGAAATTTTATGATGAAAATCTATATTCATATCATATAAAATTGTACTCATTTACTTTATCACATTATCTACCTCCTTATCCACTTTATTTTGATGCATTTCAAAGTATATTGTAGACATTACTACATGCCCTCTCTAAATAATCTATGAAGTATTCCTGCCAAAAATGTTTAATTTGAATCTAATCAAGCCTCTAATCCTAACTTGTAGTTTACAGGAAATACAGGCACTAGAGAGGAATAATTTAATTGACCCTAAGAGGAAAGAGAAAAATGCAGAATATGGGACATTCTGTAAGGTTAGAGAGTTTAAAAAGTTTATGTTATGAAAAAAAAAAAGTTTGAGTGACCAGACTTAAGAGTCTAAAGAGATATGACAAATTCCAATTTGTCAACCTAAATCAGATACTATTTGATTAAAAAAAAAGACATTCTTGCAACTAGAGAAATAGGAATATAAACTAGATGTTTGTATCTATTATACAACCATAGGGGCTGTGGTTATTCAGGCGATTATTCTTTTATTCAGGAGAGGAATGCTGAAGAGAAAGACAGGTGTATACATGCATATACATAAATAGATTTTTAAATTTATTCATTTATTTTACAGGGATAAAGCAAATACAGCAAAATGTTAACAATTATTGTATCTAAAAAGAGGGTAAACAGGTGTTCACTGTGTTGGTCTTTCAACTTTTCTGTACATCTGAAACATTTCAAAATAGAAACTGGGGGAGGGTAGATTAAAAAAAAATCCATTGCAGAGATGTTGATATGGTCTGTCTATTTTGTCCTGCCTGGGCCTTTCAGATCAGGAATGTGATCTTTAAAAAAACAAAAACAAAAAACTTACCACTCACATACACATAAATATGTTTTGCAACATTATTTCTATCTCAGAGTCAATACTATTATTAGCTAAGTCTTCAATATGCAATATTCCAACTGATGATTTAACCTATAATAAGCAATGGCTTTAATGCTGTGCTATTACAGAATACAGCTCAATCACAAGGCTAACCTTGAGATCAGGCTCGCTGCCACCAGTCTGTGTAGTGTGTAGATTGATACAGGCTGTCATACAACATCAGACTCTATATACCACTTGTTAAGGGTATCCTACAACAGATCTTGCCTACTCCTGGCAACTTCAGACATAAGGGTTCTCGCGATCTTTTTTCCTTCAGATTTTATTCTACTTTCCAACCTATTGCTGCTGCCAAAGTCATCAGGGCAGTTTCAGTCTAAAGTCCAAAGACATGCTCATCATCCAGGTAATTAGAAATAGAAGATCATTAGCAGAGATCACTGGATACAGTATAGAATAAACTAAATAAAAGTATGAAATTAACATTATTAACTAAAGTAACATTTAGAAAAAAATAGATATGGAATCTTATGTGTGAACCTATAGTTGAAAAAAGAAATCAGCCACTGCTGCTTTTAAACTATGGTTAGAAAAAGCATATAACCTGGAAACAAAGAGCTGCCTTGGAGGAAGGAGTGAAAAGGACTAGTATTAGACCCTAAACTAAAAACTGATATAATCAGGGCTTAGGTTTTACAGTTTAGAAGGAAAAAGGAACAACAGGAAAGTATGAAACTACCTTAGTGAAGACAAGTCAGCATACAAATTTAAAAAAGTAATTAATTATAGTCTTGTTTCAGATGCAATAAAATAAGGAAATGATATTTACCAGGGTTTGTCTTCTCAAGTTGATACCATCGGTAAAATGCTCTTTTCTTCTGTTCGCTCAGGTCTGATCCCTGCTGCAACAGCCAATGAGAGATCCGGCTCTGACTGATCCCTGTGTAGAAAGAGAAACAGCTGTTGCGGGTACTGAAATTACAGGGAAGCTGAGGGCTATGTTGGTCCTAGGTTAGTGGGTGCTTTATTCTCTGTGTTACTCTATAAGGAAGCAACTCGAGCAAACTCTCTCATGATAAGACTTCTTTGTAAAGGCTGACCGCCCGCCCTGGCTAGAATATACTCAGCAATGATCTACTAGAGGTGAAAGCATTTTATTAACTGAGACTTGAAAGTGGTCTCTAAAATTAATCTATAAGCTAGGTTCATGTGAGATAAATGAAGAGATTCCTAATTAATAGTTATATGTCAGAAGTCTATTAGATTTGTGCTCCTTCTATCACCACCTATACCCCAATCCTGGTTGAGAATATTAGAACTTTTACCTGATACTGAGAAGAAAAAAAAAAAATGAAGCCAGCAAGTTTTGCTATTCATTATCAATACTGATGAAAAAGATTTAGGGACTGAAAAAGGAGAGGTCATGAAAACCTTTTCAATAAGGTTTCTGGCTTATTTGTTAATTTACGTAGGTGTTTTCAGACGTGTTACTATTAGTACAGTAGAAAGAATTTCTACTGAAAGAATTTTAGAATTAAGCTGCAGGATGACCTCTTAAGAAATCTCAAGAGGTAAAGACATTCTTCTAAGACACAGACTTATAACAGTAAAAAAAACTGAATAGAATATAAAGCAGTTTTCAACTACCTCTAAAAAGTTCCTGACAGCAATTAATTAAAAATGTGAAAAACCTCCACATCTGAAAGTAAAAACACATGTCTAAAACTTACTAGTATGAGAATCATGCTTCTTCTGGTCATTGTAGCTATTCCAAAATGAATAATTCAATATACAACTGGCAAAAGCAAAGAATAATAGGAAAGATAAAACTCTCTTATACACTCATAAGGCAACTTCCAAAAGACCCTTCAGTTCTCACAGAGGGTTAACAGTATCTAAATTCTCCCAAGGAATTACTTATGGTAACTGGATAGTACCGAATGCCACCTGTGCCAACACCTGTTTAAAACCACAATGCACAATAGGAAGGGTGCTGTCATGGAAGTAATCACACCTCCTAACATGAGAAGAAGCTGGGGGTCTGGTGATCACATTTAACTCATTAAAAGCAAGCCCCTGGAGTTTCATACTTTAAAAACCAATGTTAATAGAATATTTCAGGAAACCAGGGAAAGGAAATTTGTTAAAAGAAAGGCTGGGGTTCGAAGAAAATTTCTGATTGGAAATACCCTTCACTTTCAAGGGTGAAAGTCAAATAGGTTCTAAAACCTAAGTGATTACATTATCAAGTAATTCACAGTAGTTTTCCAGTAGACTGAAGATGTATGTGATGCAGGTGTTGGCAGCTAGCACTGTATGCTTGTTCTAAGAGAATGCAAATTATTCTGGATAATTAAATTGGCTGTGTTTAGCAATGCTTTCACCAAAATTCTAGTTTCAGATATTATACTACCTTTTACACTACTTTTAAACAAGAGTGAAAAAAACAACCATTTCCCACTATGAAATCAAAATTGGTTTTCAGGTCATAAAACGAAAATATTTAATATGGATTCTTCATATTGGCACCATACTACTCGAAACCAGAGGTAATTTGAGAAAAATCTGTTGAGAAAATAAAAAAAAGAATATACAGAGATTCTGAAACTTTCAGTATTAAATCTGCACACAGATCACAGAGCCAGTAGATATTGGAACTGTCCAGGTTCTGGTGGTGCTGTAGTGGAGGAAGAGGGAAAAAGCCCATCAAAGGAGATTAAATTATGATCTAGTCACATAATAAAATATTGGGCAGACTTTTTTTTTTAATGTTTATTTATTTTTGAGAGAGAAAAAAAGAGAGAGACAGAGCATGAGTCAGGAAGGGGCAGAGAGAGCCAGAGACACAGAATCCAAAGCAGTCTCCAGGCTCGGAGCTGTGAGCACAGAGCCCGACATGGGGCTCAAACTCCCGAACTGCAAGATCATGACCTGAGCTGAAGTTGGTGCTTAACTGACTGAGTCACCCAGGTGCCCCTGGGCAGGCTTTTAAAAATATTCAAAAACAGCCATCAAAAACAAATAATAACAAACCAAACAAACAAAAAGGCATCAATACCAAATGGCTGGCAACAACGTACAATATATGGAACTCTCATACTGCTGATGGAAGGGTAAGAAGTCAGGGCCACTTTGGAAAACAACTGGGCAGTATCTACTAAAGGTGAATAAATGCATACCGTATGACCTAGTAATTTCTTTCCTTGATATACAGCAATTTGTACATACTCAATAGAAGTGTGTGCAAAAGGCATGTACATCTTGTACATGTACAGACCCACAGGAGCATTTATTCATAATGATCCCCAATCTGAAACAACTCAAATGTCTATCAACAGGAGAATACATAAAAATAATGATTTATACATTCAACTAGAGACTACCATACCAAATAGCAAAAGGATAAACAAACCACTGCTATATGCAACCAAATGAATAAATCTCACAAAAATAATATAGGCCAAAAAAAGTTAGATGCACATAAAAAAGTCACACACAACTATATGACTCAATGCATATACAGCTAAAAAACAGACACAATTTATCTATATGGGTGGCAATCAGAATAGTGGTTACCTACAGTTAGGAGAGGAAGTATAAAGAAGGGTTATGTAGTGACTGGCATCATTACTGATCTTGATCTGGATGACAGTTATATGTGTATACTCACTTTATAGAAATCATTAAGCTTTATATGTGTATATTCACTTTATAAGAAGTCATTAATCATATAGTTTTATGAATATATTTTTACATAATCTACATTGTTTTGTGAAGTAACAAAACCTTATATATAGAAAGATACACAATAGGAATTCAGAATGGCATATTTTTCATACATTGTATACCTCTACATTATTTTCTTAATCTTTCTACAAATATGTATTAGTTTATTTTATATTTAGCCTTTCCTTATAAACACTACATACTTTGTTGGTTGCTTTAAAAACACTGTAATGATGCTAAACAACAGAGATCTGCAAAAAGAAGTTAATTTCAGCCTTCCCTCACCAATTCCACTGAGGTAAGTAATGTTAACTGTTAATTTATGTTGTTCCACAATTTTCTCCATATGTAATTATTAATTTATAAAACAAAAGAAGATAATAAAGAATATCCTCCTGTCTAGTCTTTTATGTGTGCAGATAATAAACAAAGAACTTCTTCCCTGTAAATTTAATTCATTTTCATATACTAAATACAGAAAACAAAGTAATAAAGCAAGTAGTTTTTTCCAGAAGAGGTACTACAAAAGCTGAGTATGTACAATAACACATTTCACAGTCATTTTTCTTGGTTAGCAGCTTGCTGATAGGTGAGGTTCCTTTAACATGCATCCTTCCGTGGCTGGTCCATGCCTTTGGTCCATGGTTCAGTTGAGTTGGTCCATGCTTCAACTGAGGTAGGTGTCAGAAAGCCCTGCTGCTTTTGTCTGCTTTGGTACTCCTTCTTGGGAGAAAAACTCCCTAACTCCCCTCCCACTGCTGAAAAAAATAAAAAGTCATTCTCCACATGTTTTAGCTCCTCATAACCCCTTCTCCACCTTTCACAGGGCAGAAGAAAAGAAAAATTTACATATAACTTTCATACACTCAGAGACTACAACTAACCCCCATTAATTTCTTTCCAATAAGAAAGTGATGGATCACAAAGGACAAAAAAATGCCAGTCTCATGCACATTCTTTTCTGAGCTTCAGCTTTGTCATGCTCCTTCCAGTTCCTCAAATGCCACGCTCCCTTCCACTAGAGGGCTCTCTACCACAACCCAATCTGGTCAAAATCCCTAATGCTACAATTTAAATGTTCTCTCTTCCTTCCGCGTCCTGTGGAAAGCCACAACTACTGACCACTCCCATCATCTTCATCTTTGAAATGCCAGATACAACTGCCCAGTGCGAGTTTTCAGTCAGCTTCAGGGACTGCTTTGCTAGCTCCTTAAATGCTAGTGTCCCAAGGGTTCCATCTCTAAGAATCTTCTCTTACTCTACACACTCTTCCTCTGGTCATCTCAACTGTCAATAATCGTGACGTTAAAATTCTAAGTGTCGATGACTTCCAGAGCACCAGACTGTTATTTCAACCATCTGCTAGATAGTTTCATGAAATTTTGCAACAGGTATTCAATATCATTAATTTAATTCATTATCCTCCTCCTTTAAATCTGCTCTTCTTCTGTGTCCCCCCCCCCATCTCAATTTTACCTACCATTCTATTCTTTCCTCCAAATCTCACATGCTTACTATATCCAATCACTTCTTAAAATTCTCTTTATGTTCTCTCTAATTCTCATGTCTGCAGTTTGGAATCTCACCCCCTTTTGCCTGGAGAATTGAAATAACTTTGATACAAGAACAAGCCATCTAAGATCCACAAAGTACAAAATCCTCATGATCAGATCTTTTTTATTACAAGATCATTGCACAGTTGAAAAAGTAAAATGTGATTCTTCAAGTAATTTTCTACCTGAGAACTGCAGTCATCTCTATAATTTAGCTTCCACAGTGTAACCAGAGTTGTATCTCAAAAGTTTTAAGTTAAAACACATTCTCCATAGGGGTGCCTGGGTGGCTGAGTCAATTAAGCATCTGACTTCAGCTCAGGTCATGATCTCACAGTTTGTGAGTTCAAGCCCCACGTCGGGCTCTGTGCTGACAGCTCAGAGTCTGGAACCTGCTTCAGATTCTGTGTCGCCCCCTCTCTCTGCCCCTTCCCTGCTCATGCTCTGTGTCTGTCTCTCAATAGTAAATAAACGTTAAAAAAAATGAAATAAAAAACGCATTCTCCATAAAAATAATTCATTAACATGCAGAAAAAAGTCCATCCTCCATCTCAACTTTTCTCTTATTCCCTATCCTAGAAATATCCTTGTTTATTTGGCATGAAACCTTCCATACTCTTTCCTATGCACTTATGTCTTTTAAGACATAAACATGTATCTGTATATATATATAGTTTTTTTTAAAAAAACACATATTTGTAGTTATTCTATATGTAATAAGTAATGTTTTGCACATAATGCCTTGGAATTTTCATCATTCTAATGGCTATGTAATATTCTACACCACAATCCACCTACATATCTACCTGTTATTGAACATTTCAGTTGTTGCTAATGGTTTAATTATACATGATATATACATGACATACATGATATATAAATATATATATATATATATATATATATATATATGCACACACACACATATACACACACACGATACAGGATAATTATGGTTTAATTACACATGATGATGAAATAAGCACTCTATGCATATCTCTGTGCATATGAATGGATATTTTAGGAGAGAGTCACAAGAATGGAATTTTTGATTCATAGTATATGAGCATTTAAGTTTGTGACAATACCGAAGAGGATTGTACCACATTTTATACTCTAACCAAGTGATGAGAATGTCTCCTTACATTCTCATGATTATTGAATACTATAAAACTTATTTTTGAAAGTCTTTCATTTTGAAATACATGCTCATTATAAAAAAAAAATTATAAGCAATTCAAAAGGAAAAAAAATAAGAGGAAAACTAATTAAAACAAAAAACAAAACAAAACAAAACACAGGAGCACCTGGGTGGCTCAGTCAGTTAAGTGTCCAACTTGTCCAACTCTTGATTTTGGCTCAGGTAATAATCTCATGGTTCGTGAGATCAAGCCCCATGTTGGGCTCTGTGCAGACAGTGCAGAGCCTATTTGGGATTTTTTCTTTCCCTCTCTCTCTCTCTCTCTCTCTCTCTCTGCCCCTCCCCTGCTCATGCAGTGCACTCTCTCTCTCAAAATAAATAAATAAATAAATAATAAAAAACATACACATCTAAAACAAAACCAAAACCCCCAAAACCCCCCACCCCCACACGCATCCAAATTCTCACCACTAAAATATAACTATACTCATAACAAGATCATTCCAAGCATATGTAGACATAGGACAGGCAGAATTACTAAAATGACATACTACAGACAGAATTTTAAAAAATAAAAACATAAAATTCAGTCTGATTTAGATGTAAGAAAAAAATTTTTAATAAACTAGAGTGTAAATAAAGATCAATTCAACTTTAGTAAATGCTTCTGTGAATTTAGCAAATTCAAATAAGGTACCTAAAAAAATGCATTAAAACAAGAAAAAGGATTATACAAAAGCACTGGGAGGCTGGAAGCATTACTTTCTGACTTCTGGCCAGAATGTAATGGCTCCTGGCTAAAAAGCTGAGGAATTAGCAGGCTGTGGTGGCCAGGCTCTAAGATGACCCCTAATAATCCTCTTTGTCTTCCTCCTTTTGTGTAATCCCCTCCAACACTGCTTGAGGGTTGGTTTATGCAACTAACAGACTATGGCAGAAATGACAGTCTGTGACTTCTGTGCTAGGTCACAAATGACATTACAGTTTCTGCCTTGCTCTGAAAGTTGGTTCTGAGGGAAGCTAGTTGCCATGCTGTGAGACCACTCAACCAGACCTATGGATAAACTTATATGGCAAAAAACGGAGTCATTCTACTAACAGCTATGCAAGTGAATCACCCTGGAAGGGAGTCCTCTGGTCTTACTTAAGACTCCCAATGACTGCTACCTCCTGAGAACACCCTGAACCAGAAAGATCTAAGCTGCTCTTGGACTCTTGACCCAGAGAAACTGAGACAATAAATATTTAGGTTTCAAGTTGTTAACATCTGATATTCTTTTTTTTTTTAATGTTTATTTATTTTAAGAGAAAGAGTGTGAGCAGGGGAGGGGCAGAGAGAGAGAGGAAGAGAGAGAGAATCCCAAGCAGGCCCTGCACTGTCTGCACAGAGCCCAGTGCGGGGCTCAGTCTCCTGAACCATGAGATCATGACCTCAAGCCTAAATCAAGAGTTGGATGCTTAACCAACTGAGCCACCCAGGCACCCCTAGATCTTATGTTATTTCTTATGCAGCAATAGATAACTCATATGCATACATATACTATACTTTCCTCATCTCTCTCCCTGGCCTTTATACCCCACTCCTGATATTTGGAATGTATTTTTGCATAGTTAACATTTGTAATCTGTTCTGGATTCATAATTCCCATAGTTGTTTACTCAAAGTTCTAAATTTGAATGGATTCAAGATTTACCATAGAGTTCCCCAGGTTTTCCACTCCATACATTTTTTGTTTTTAATTAAAACATATTTTACCTACAGTAAAGTACACTACTCTTAAATATATATTTCAATGACTTTTGACTGTGTATACACACATATGACCATTGCTCAAATTAGTATAATAGATTATTTTCATGCTCCCTAAAAGACCCTTCTTGTGCCTTTCCAGTTAATCCCAAATTCTACATTTTCAATTTAATTTTTGGCAGTATTTCTTCATCAAGAAGTTTTTATTACTGCAGGTTTATCGATGCTATTCTTCCCAGTCCTTGTATGCTTATGTTTGTCTTCCATGTTTATTTTTTGAGGACAACTCTATTGGGGGGATTAGGGTTTCCTTTGAAATCTGTTTGGCTGGAGTGATGTCAATGGGAATGGCAGAGTAAGGGCCTCTGAAAAGCCAGTCCTTCATAAATGCAACAAGAGCAAAAGCAGCTCTACCATAAAAATACTGACAAAAATTATTAGAATCAACGTTTTCAGAACTCTGGAAATTAACAAAAGGCTTGCAACAATCCGAGGAGTACTTATTCAAGAAAAAATGCTAAATTTTAATAAGAGATGTTTGACATTTTAACCAGACCTACACCCATTCCCATCATCCCAGCAGCACAGTAGACTTGAAAACCAATATTCCTGCAATCACAGTGGAAACCAGGTGTAGCCTAGTAGCCACTGGAGGGGGTAAAACAGGTTTGGAGTTCTCTAAAACACCATTCAAAGAGAACTGTAATTATTTGACCTGTCAATTCTCTGCCAACTCCCATGTGCAAGTCTTGTCCTTATTGATTCAGACCTCATTCAGGGTGAATAGCCTTTTCCCTGGGAGGGGAGAAAAAGGGTGGTGGTTTGTTGAAAACAATCAGAGGCAGTCATTTAACAACACCATTAATATTAACTGAGGTAATGACAACAGTTGGGGCAAACAAGCAATTGATCAAAATATTTAAAAAGCTGAGGAATGAGATGTCTATCAGTATCTCTGAAAAGCTTTGACAGGGGCACTTGTAAAGCATGCAACTCTTGACCTCAGGGTTATGACTTTGAGCCCCATACTGGGCATGGGCCTACTTAAAAAAAAAAATGCTTTGACATATTTTTAGCCTTTTAGGCCAGGTGCATGTGTAGGGCTGTGTATATGCCTAGGTCCATGTGCATGATCAGAGTAACGTACATGTGAAACTCCTAAGCTCTCACTTCTGGCTGACCTTGAGGCATGGTGTAAAGAGAAAGTGAAGGCAAAGGCAGAATTATGAAATGCCTACCTGAGCATTAAAAGCATACCATAATACACATTCAGAGCCCCTCTACAAAGCTGGGAAACTTATTGTTCCAGACATTTAAGGAAATCTCTGTCCAATAATTAGCTGACAACTAAGCTAACAAGAAACTTCAGTAGCCACACACTGTATATAGGATTAGTTCAAGAAAGTCACTAAACAAAGAAAGACCAACAATATCAAACACTAATAACAACAAATCCAAGGGTAAGGAGGAATCTGATTTCCAGATTTCTACATTATTTAAGAAGTGCCCAATTTGAAAAATAAAATTTATAAACCATGCAAAGAAATAAGAAGTATGACATATGCATAGTAAAAAAAGCCATCAATAAATGTCTTTGAAGAAATTTGTGGACTTACCAGACACAAATTTAAAATAGCTATTTTAAAGATATTCAAAGAAGCAGACAAAACATGTCTAAAGAACTAAAGGAAAGACTGAGAAAAATGCCTTATCAAACAAAACATCAATAAAGAGACAGGAATTATAAGAAAAAATCAAATAGAAATTTTGGAGTTGAAAAGTACAAAAAGTGAGAGGAAGAATTTACTAAAGAGGCTCAACATCAGAACTGGCAGGAGAAAACTAAAGACAGGTCAATTGAGATGATTTATTATGAGAAACAGAAAAGTAAAGAAAGAATATTTGAAAAAATAATGGCGAGTTTCCAAATTTTATAAGAAAACTTTAATCTACACATCCAAGAAGCTCAGAAGTCTTTATGTAATGTAAATTTTGAGAGATCCACACGTAGAAACATAAACTGTTGAAAATCAAAGACTAAGAAAATTTGAAAGCAGCAAGAGAAAAAAGTGACTCATTATGTACAAGGAATACTCAGTAAGATTAATGGCTGATTTCTCATTAGAAACAGTCAGTAGAGGCAGTAAGATGATATATTCAAAGTGCTGGGGAGAAAAAAAGAATGTCAATCAAAAACTCTATATCCAGCAAAACTATCCTTCCAAAATGAAAGAGACATTAAGACACTATCAAACTCTGGGGTGCCTGGGTGGCTCACTCAGTTAAGCATCTGACTTCGGCTCAGGTCATGATCTCACAGTTTGTGGGTTCAAGCCCCATGCTGGGGGCTGACAGCTCTCTGGTGACAGCTTGGAGCCTGAAGCCTGCTTCTGATTCTATCTCCCTCTCTCTCTGCTCCTCCCCCACTTGTGCTCTGTTTCTCTCTCTCAAAAATAAATAAACATTAAAAAAATTAAAAAAAAAAAAAAGAAAGACATTGTCAAACTGGATAGAATCTGCTGTCAGCTGACCTGACCTACAAGAAAAGCTAAGAGAATTATTTTAGATGAAATGAAAGGACACAAAATAGTAATACAAATACACAAAAAGAAATAAACAGTGCCAGTAACTGCAATGATGAAGTAATGACAAAACACAGTCTAAAAGTATTTTTTTGTTTGGAACTACTTTTATCCCTATTTGATTTCAAATTAGATAATGCAATAATTACAAATCAAAGTTGATAGGCACACAATGTGTAGCGTATAATTTGTGTGACAATAATAGCACAAAGGAGAAGGAATGAAGCTATAAGGGAGGCAGGTTTTTCTATATTATTGAAATTAAGTGGCTATTAATCTGTACTAAGCTATTATAAATTAAATAATTATAATTACATAATTATAAGTTAATGGTAATCCTCAGGGCAACCACTAAGACAATAACTGAAAAAAAACATAGTAAAAGAAATGACAAGAGATTTAAACTGATATACTAGAAAATATCTATTTAACACAAAAGAAGGAAGTAACCAAGCAATAAGGGGAACAAAACAGACACAAGTCATGACAAACAAATAACAAAATGGCAGATGTAAATCCTACCTCATCATAATTATATTAAATTTAAATGGATTAAGCACCCCAATAAAAAAAGCAGAGACTGGCAGAATGGATGAAATAAAAACAAGATCCAACTGTATACTGTCTATAAGAAATACATTTTAGATTCAAAGACACGAAGAGGTTGAAAGTAAAAGAATGGTAAAAGATATACTATGTAAGCATAGGCAAATGAAAACCTGAGTGGCAATACTAATATCAGACAAAATAGACTTAAACAAAATTTGTAAGGAGGGACAAAAAAAGGACATTTTACAATGACAAAAGGGATAACACATGAGGAAAAAAACAAAACAAAACAAAAACACATACACACCAAACAACAGAATGCCAAAATACATGACACAAAAACTGACAGAATTGAAAGGAGAAATAGACAATTCAACAGTTATAGCTGGAGACTTCAATACTCACTTTTAACAGTAGATAAAACAACCAGACAGAAGACTAATAAGAAAAAAGACGTGAACATCATAAACCAACTAAACCTAATAAACGGCTTAAGAATGTTCCACTCAACAACAGTAGAACACGCATTCTTTTCAAGTGTATGTGGAACATTTTCTGGGACAGACATATGTTAGGCCACAAAACAAGTCTCAATAATTTTTAAATCATACAAAGTAGGCTCTCCAAACACAGCAGAATGAATTAGAAATGAATGAATTAGAATGAATTAGAACAGAAAATACTGGAAAATTCACAAACATATGGAAATTAAGAAGTCCTAACCAATGAGTCAGAGAAGAAATGACGGATATTAGAAAATACCTTGAGATGATTAAAACACATACAGACACTCACAAACACACACACAAACACACAAAACATACCAAAACATATGAGATGAAGATAAAAAAGTGCTCAGAGTGCTCAGAGAGAAATTTATTGCTGTGTCTCTACTGAAAAAAGAAAAAAAAAAAAAAAAGACGAATCAATACTCTAGCCTTGTACCTTAAAAACTCTAGAAAAAGAGCAAACTTACTCCAAGGCAGGCAGAAGAAAGAAAATGAAATAATATAGAGGAGAAATAAATGAAGCACAAAATAGAAACATAATAGAGAAAACCAACAAAATAATACATTTGTTCTTTGAAACAGGCCAATAGGATTGAGAAACTTTTAGGTAGACTGACAAGCAAAATGAGGGAAGACTCAAAACTAAAATCAGGAATGAAAGAGAGGGCATTACTACTGACCTAACAGAAATAAAAAGGGAACAACAATATGCCAACAAATTATAAAACCTACATGAAATGACAAATTCCTAGAACAACCTACCAAATCTGATTCAAGAAGAAACAGAAAATCTGAACAGGTCTATAGCAAGTAAAGGTACTGAATTAGTAGTCAAAATCTTCCCACAAAGTCAGATGACTGCACTGGTAAATTCTACCAAGTGTTTCAAAACTAATTAACACACACATACACACACTCACTCTAATCCTTCACACACTCAATTAGAAAAAGAAGGAAACACTTCCCAATTCATTCTGTAAGGCCAAAACCAGACAAAGACACTGCAAGAAAACTACAGATCAACATCCCTTATGAGTATGGATGTAAATATCCTCAACAAAATACTAGCAAACTGATTTCAACAACATATAAAAAGGATTTTATACCATGACCAAGTGGGATTTATCTCAGGAAAGCTAGGTTCACTGAATATGTGAAAATCAATGTAATATACCTTAGTAGTAAATGACAAAATCCATGGGATTACTTTAATAGACAGGAAAAAGAATTTGACAAAATCCAACACCCTTTTGTGATATAGAACACTGAATAAACCAAGAACAGAAGCAAACTCTCTTACCTTGATAGAGAACATCTATGAAAAATCCACAGCTGACATCATACTTAGTAGTTAAAGACTGAGAGCTTTGCCACTAAGATCAGCAACAACACAAGAAAGTTTGCTCTGGTTCCAGCCAGGACAACCATAAAGCAAGTTAAAGAAATAAAAGGCATTCAGACTGGGAAGGAAAAAGGAAAATAACATGTTTGCAGATGACATGATGTTGAGTATTAAAGAATCTGAATGAATCCACATGAGCACATGCACAAACACAAAACTATTAGAATTGTGTTCACCAAGGTTGCAGAACACCAAAATCAACATACAGAATTAAATTTTATTTCCATCCACTAGCAATGATGCAAAAAAAAAAAAAAAAATTCAACAACTATTTCTGCATACAATAGCATCAAAATGAATAAAATATTTAGGAATAAATCTAACAAAAATAATGCAAAACCTGGACAACAAAAACTACAAAATACTGTTGAAAAAAATTTAAGAATACCTAAGTAAATGGAAAGACATCTCATATTCATGGATTGGAGGATTTAATATCATTAAAATGACAACACTCAACAAACTGATCTACAGATTCAAAGTAATTCTTATTAAAATTCCAGCTGCTTGCAAGGGATAAACGTGCCCTCACTTATAAAGGGAGACCTATAAGACTCGTGACTGATCTCTCCTTTGAAACTTGGCAGGCCAGAAAGGCTTGGCACGATATCTACAGTGTGCTAAACAGAAAAAATATGCAGCCGAGAATCCTTTATCCAGCAAGTCTGTCATTTAGAATAGAAGGAGAGATAAAGGTCTTCCCAAACAAACAAAAACTGAAGGAATTTGTCACCACGAAACCAGCCCTACAAGAGATCCTAAGGGGGATCCTGTGAGACAAAGTACCAGAGACATCACTACAAGCATAAAACATACAGACATCACAATGACTCTAAACCCATATCTTTCTATAATAACACTGAATGTAAATGGATTAAATGCGCCAACTAAAAGACATAGGGTATCAGAATGGATAAAAAAACAAGACCCATCTATTTGCTGTCTACAAGAGACTCATTTTAGATCTGAGGACACCTTTAGATTGAGAGTGAGGGGATGGAGAACTATTTATCATGCTCCTGGAAGCCAAAAGAAAGCTGGAGTAGCCATACTTCTATCAGACAAACTAGACTTTAAATTAAAGGCTGTAACAAGAGATGAAGAAGGGCATTATATAATAATCACAGGGTCTATCCACCAGGAAGAGCTAACTATTATAAATGTCTATGCGCCAAATACCCGAGCCCCCAGATATATAAAACAATTACTCATAAACATAAGCAACCTTATTGATAAGAATGTGGTCATTGCAGGGGACTTTAACACCCCACTTACAGAAATGGATAGATCATCTAGACACACAGTCAATAAAGAAACAAGGGCCCTGAATGATACATTGGATCAGATGGACTTGACAGATATATTTAGAACTCTGCATCCCAAAGCAACAGAATATACTTTCTTCTCGAGTGCACATGGAACATTCTCCAAGATAGATCATATACTGGGTCACAAAACAGCCCTTCATAAGTTTACAAGAATTGAAATTATACCATGCATACTTTCAGACCACAATGCTATGAAGCTTGAAATCAACCACAGGAAAAAGTCTGGAAAACCTCCAAAAGCATGGAGGTTAAAGAACACCCTACTAACGAATGAGTGGGTCAACCAGGCAATTAGAGAAGAAATTAAAATATACATGGAAACAAACGAAAATGAAAATACAACAATCCAAACGCTTTGGGACGCAGCAAAGGCAGTCCTGAGAGGAAAATACATTGCAATCCAGGCCTATCTCAAGAAACAAGAAAAATCCCAAATACAAAACCTAACAGCACACCTAAAGGAAATAGAAGCAGAACAGCAAAGGCAGCCTAAACCCAGCAGAAGAAGAGAAATAATAAAGATCAGAGCAGAAATAAACAAGATAGAATCTAAAAAAACTGTAGAGCAGATCAACGAAACCAAGAGTTGGTTTTTTGAAAAAATAAACAAAATTGACAAACCTCTAGCCAGGCTTCTCAAAAAGAAAAGGGAGATGACCCAAATAGATAAAATCATGAATGAAAATGGAATGATTACAACCAATCCCTCAGAGATACAAACAATTATCAGGGAATACTATGAAAAATTATATGCCAGCAAATTGGACAACCTGGAAGAAATGGACAAATTTCTAAACACCCACACTCTTCCAAAACTCAATCAGGAGGAAATAGAAAGCTTGAACAGACCCATAACCAGCGAAGAAATTGAATCGGTTATCAAAAATCTCCCAACAAATAAGAGTCCAGGACCAGATGGCTTCCCAGGGGAGTTCTACCAGACGTTTAAAGCAGAGATAATACCTATCCTTCTCAAGCTATTCCAAGAAATAGAAAGGGAAGGAAAACTTCCAGACTCATTCTATGAAGCCAGTATTACTTTGATTCCTAAACCAGACAGAGACCCAGTAAAAAAAGAGAACTACAGGCCAATATCCCTGATGAATATGGATGCAAAAATTCTTAATAAGATACTAGCAAATCGAATTCAACAGCATATAAAAAGAATTATTCACCATGATCAAGTGGGATTCATTCCTGGGATGCAGGGCTGGTTCAACATTCGCAAATCGATCAACGTGATACATCACATTAACAAAAAAAAAGAGAAGAACCATATGATCCTGTCAATCGATGCAGAAAAGGCCTTTGACAAAATCCAGCACCCTTTCTTAATAAAAACCCTTGAGAAAGTCGGGATAGAAGGAACATACTTAAAGATCATAAAGGCCATTTATGAAAAGCCCACAGCTAACATCATCCTCAACGGGGAAAAACTGAGAGCTTTTTCCCTGAGATCAGGAACACGACAGGGATGCCCACTCTCACCGCTGTTGTTTAATATAGTGCTGGAAGTTCTAGCATCAGCAATCAGACAACAAAAGGAAATCAAAGGCATCAAAATTGGCAAAGATGAAGTCAAGCTTTCGCTTTTTGCAGATGACATGATATTATACATGGAAAATCCGATAGACTCCACCAAAAGTCTGCTAGAACTGATACATGAATTCAGCAAAGTTGCAGGATACAAAATCAATGTGCAGAAATCAGTTGCATTCTTATACACTAACAATGAAGCAACAGA
The DNA here is from genome assembly GCF_023721935.1 of Panthera uncia. Classification (NCBI taxonomy): domain Eukaryota; kingdom Metazoa; phylum Chordata; class Mammalia; order Carnivora; family Felidae; genus Panthera; species Panthera uncia. Next base: position 151,525,254 of record NC_064811.1, read on the forward strand.
AAGACAAATGAAGAAACTGATCCCATTCACAATTGCACCAAGAAGCATAAAATACCTAGGAATAAATCTAACCAAAGATGTAAAAGATCTGTATGCTGAAAACTATAGAAAGCTTATGAAGGTAATTGAAGAAGATATAAAGAAATGGAAAGACATTCCCTGCTCATGGATTGGAAGAATAAATATTGTCAAAATGTCAATACTACCCAAAGCTATCTACACATTCAATGCAATCCCAATCAAAATTGCACCAGCATTCTTCTCGAAACTAGAACAAGCAATCCTAAAATTCATATGGAACCACAAAAGGCCCCGAATAGCCAAAGTAATTTTGAAGAAGAAGACCAAAGCAGGAGGCATCACAATCCCAGACTTTAGCCTCTACTACAAAGCTGTCATCATCAAGTCAGCATGGTATTGGCATAAAAACAGACACATAGACCAATGGAATAGAATAGAAACCCCAGAACTAGACCCACAAACGTATGGCCAACTCATCTTTGACAAAGCAGGAAAGAACATCCAATGGAAAAAAGACAGTCTCTTTAACAAATGGTGCTGGGAGAACTGGACAGCAACATGCAGAAGGTTGAAACTAGACCACTTTCTCACACCATTCACAAAAATAAACTCAAAATGGATAAAGGACCTGAATGTGAGACAGGAAACCATCAAAACC
>NC_064811.1:151530932-151585161 GCF_023721935.1 Panthera uncia
AACAAAATTGACAAACCTCTAGCCAGGCTTCTCAAAAAGAAAAGGGAGATGACCCAAATAGATAAAATCATGAATGAAAATGGAATGATTACAACCAATCCCTCAGAGATACAAACAATTATCAGGGAATACTATGAAAAATTATATGCCAGCAAATTGGACAACCTGGAAGAAATGGACAAATTTCTAAACACCCACACTCTTCCAAAACTCAATCAGGAGGAAATAGAAAGCTTGAACAGACCCATAACCAGCGAAGAAATTGAATCGGTTATCAAAAATCTCCCAACAAATAAGAGTCCAGGACCAGATGGCTTCCCAGGGGAGTTCTACCAGACATTTAAAGCAGAGATAATACCTATCCTTCTCAAGCTATTCCAAGAAATAGAAAGGGAAGGAAAACTTCCAGACTCATTCTATGAAGCCAGTATTACTTTGATTCCTAAACCAGACAGAGACCCAGTAAAAAAAGAGAACTACAGGCCAATATCCCTGATGAATATGGATGCAAAAATTCTTAATAAGATACTAGCAAATCGAATTCAACAGCATATAAAAAGAATTATTCACCATGATCAAGTGGGATTCATTCCTGGGATGCAGGGCTGGTTCAACATTCGCAAATCGATCAACGTGATACATCACATTAACAAAAAAAAAGAGAAGAACCATATGATCCTGTCAATCGATGCAGAAAAGGCCTTTGACAAAATCCAGCACCCTTTCTTAATAAAAACCCTTGAGAAAGTCGGGATAGAAGGAACATACTTAAAGATCATAAAAGCCATTTATGAAAAGCCCACAGCTAACATCATCCTCAACGGGGAAAAACTGAGAGCTTTTTCCCTGAGATCAGGAACACGACAGGGATGCCCACTGTCACCGCTGTTGTTTAACATAGTGCTGGAAGTTCTAGCATCAGCAATCAGACAACAAAAGGAAATCAAAGGCATCAAAATTGGCAAAGACGAAGTCAAGCTTTCGCTTTTTGCAGATGACATGATATTATACATGGAAAATCCGATAGACTCCACCAAAAGTCTGCTAGAACTGATACATGAATTCAGCAAAGTTGCAGGATACAAAATCAATGTGCAGAAATCAGTTGCATTCTTATACACTAACAATGAAGCAACAGAAAGACAAATGAAGAAACTGATCCCATTCACAATTGCACCAAGAAGCATAAAATACCTAGGAATAAATCTAACCAAAGATGTAAAAGATCTGTATGCTGAAAACTATAGAAAGCTTATGCAGGTAATTGAAGAAGATATAAAGAAATGGAAAGACATTCCCTGCTCATGGATTGGAAGAATAAATATTGTCAAAATGTCAATACTACCCAAAGCTATCTACACATTCAATGCAATCCCAATCAAAATTGCACCAGCATTCTTCTCGAAACTAGAACAAGCAATCCTAAAATTCATATGGAACCACAAAAGGCCCCGAATAGCCAAAGTAATTTTGAAGAAGAAGACCAAAGCAGGAGGCATCACAATCCCAGACTTTAGCCTCTACTACAAAGCTGTCATCATCAAGTCAGCATGGTATTGGCATAAAAACAGACACATAGACCAATGGAATAGAATAGAAACCCCAGAACTAGACCCACAAACGTATGGCCAACTCATCTTTGACAAAGCAGGAAAGAACATCCAATGGAAAAAAGACAGTCTCTTTAACAAATGGTGCTGGGAGAACTGGACAGCAACATGCAGAAGGTTGAAACTAGACCACTTTCTCACACCATTCACAAAAATAAACTCAAAATGGATAAAGGACCTGAATGTGAGACAGGAAACCATCAAAACCTTAGAGGAGAAAGCAGGAAAAGACCTCTCTGACCTCAGCCGTAGCAATCTCTTACTCGGCACATCCCCAAAGGCAAGGGAATTAAAAGCAAAAGTGAATTACTGGGACCTTATGAAGATAAAAAGCTTCTGCACAGCAAAGGAAACAACCAACAAAACTAAAAGGCAACCAACGGAATGGGAAAAGATATTTGCAAATGACACATCGGACAAAGGGCTAGTATCCAAAATCTATAAAGAGCTCACCAAAATCCACACCCGAAAAACAAATAACCCAGTGAAGAAATGGGCAGAAAACATGAATAGACACTTCTCTAAAGAAGACATCCGGATGGCCAACAGGCACATGAAAAGATGTTCAACGTCGCTCCTTATCAGGGAAATACAAATCAAAACCACACTCAGATACCACCTCACGCCAGTCAGAGTGGCCAAAATGAAGAAATCAGGAGACTATAGATGCTGGAGAGGATGTGGAGAAACAGGAACCCTCTTGCACTGTTGGTGGGAATGCAAATTGGTGCAGCCACTCTGGAAAGCAGTGTGGAGGTTCCTCAGAAAATTAAAAATAGACCTACCCTATGACCCAGCAATAGCACTGCTAGGAATTTATCCAAGGGATACAGGAGTACTGATGCATAGGGGCACCTGTACCCCAATGTTTATAGCGGCACTCTCAACAATAGCCAAATTATGGAAAGAGCCTAAATGTCCATCAACTGATGAATGGATAAAGAAATTGTGGTTTATATACACAATGGAATACTACGTGGCAATGAGAAAAAATGAAATATGGCCTTTTGTAGCAACATGGATGGAACTGGAGAGTGTGATGCTAAGTGAAATAAGCCATACAGAGAAAGACAGATACCATATGGTTTCACTCTTATGTGGATCCTGAGAAACATAACAGAAACCCATGGGGGAGGGGAAGGGAAAAAAAAAAAAAAAAGAGGTTAGAGTGGGAGAGAGCCAAAGCATAAGAGACTGTTAAAAACTGAGAACAAATTGAGGGTTGATGGGGGGTGGGAGGGAGGGCAGGGTGGGTGATGGGTATTGAGGAGGGCACCTTTTGGGATGAGCACTGGGTGTTGTATGGAAACCAATTTGACAGTAAATTTCATATATTAAAAAATAAAAAATAAAAAAAAAAAAAATAAAGTAAAAAAAAATAAAATAAAATAAAATAAAATTCCAGCTGCTTTTTTTTTTTTTTTTTTTTTTGCAGAAGTTAATAAAGTGATCCTCAAATTCCTATAGAAATGTAAGGGACCCAGAACAGACAAAACAATCTTTAAAAAAAAAAGAAGAAGAACAACAAAGTTGGAGGATTCACACTTCCCAATTTCAAAATTTACTGTCAAATTGTATCAAGATTATGTGGTACTGGCATTTAGATAGACATATAGATCAATGGAATAGAACCAAGAGTCAAGAAATAAGTCCAGTCATTCATTTACAGTCAACTGATTTTTGAGAAAGTTGACAAGACAATTCAATAAGCAAAGAATAGTCTTTCCAGCAAATGGTGCTGGAACTAGATATCCACCTGCAAAAAAATGATATTGGACTCCTATCTTATATCATATACAAAAATTACCTCAAAATGGATCAGGGACCTAAATGTAAGAGCTGAAATTATGAAACTCTCAGAAGAAAAGAGATATAAATCTGTGTGACTTTGAATTGGACAATGGTTTCTTAGCTATGACACCAAAAGCAACAACAACAAAAATGATGTCATCAAATTTAAAATACTGTGTGCTTCAAAGGTTACCACCAAGAATGTGAAAATATATGGAAACTCTATATCTGACAAGGCACTTTTATCTAGAATACATAAAGAACTCTTACAATTCAATACTAAAAAATAAAACTCATTTAAAAAAATAGATGAACAATTTCACTAGATGTTCCTCCAAAAATACATACAAATGGTCAAAAAGCACATGAAAATATGGTCAACATCATTGGTCATTAAGGAGATATAAATCAAAACTATGAGATACCACTTTACAACCACTAGGATGGTTATAGTTAAACAGATGAATAATAACAAGTGTTGGTGATAATGTGAAGCAATTGGATCCCTCATACATTTGTGGGTTTGCAAAATGCAAAACAGTTTGACAATTCTTCAAAATGTTAAACACTGAATTATCATATAACCCACAATTCCAGTCCTAGGTATATTCCAAGAGAATCTGTCTACACAAAAACTTCACAGTTCAAAGCACTGTGCACAATAGCCCCAAAGTGGAAACAATCCAAATGTCCATCAACTGATGAGTAAATAAAGTGTAGTATATTTATGCAGTGGAAAATCATTTATCTATTAAAAGAAGTACTGATACGTGCCACAACATAGGTAAACCTTGAAAACATTATGCTAAGTAAAGGGAAGGTAGACATGAAAATTCACAGAGTAAATGAGCCTATTTTATGAAACAGCCAGAAATTTGTCTTTAGAGGTAAATCTATAGACAGAAAATAAGTTAGTGATTGCCAGGATCTGAGGGAATGAAGAACTGGGGAATGAATGCTTATAGGTATGGAGTTTCTATGTTGAACTTTATCTATAAAGGAATATTTCCATTATTCTTGTTGCAACATCCCTCTGGAACTGTTATTCTTAAACCAAAAATAATGGATCAATCATTCATAACTAAGATACCTTCAGGAAAACTTATTTCCTTCTCCAGGATGGAGGCATGTCAGTTCCCATCATTTTCTCTTGTTTGATTCAGAATTTTTATTTGATTCAGTCTGTGTTTTAAAGTCCATCGAAGACAGAATTTTTCTTTTCTGTTTATTTTTATTGTTTCTGCTTGGTTATGATAAACAGAAGTGAAGAAAAAATGTATTCCTTTTTTTTTTTTTCCAGAGAGAGAGAGACAGAGAGAGAGCGAGCGAGCATGTGCCTGTGTGTGCAAGGAGAGGAGGGGCAGAGGAAGAAGGAGAGAGAGACTCTCAAGCAGGCTGCACACGCAGTGTGGAGCTAGATCTTACAACCATGAGATCATGACCTAAGCTGAATTCAGACATTTAACTGAATGAGCCACCCAGGTGCACCTTATACTGCTACTTTAAACCAGCACTTTCCCTTAATCTTCTAATGTTTGCTGGTCTAATGGGGGGGGGGGGGGGGGGGGGACAAAAAAACACTGTTAACTTGCAGTTGATTGTTCTTATTTAATTTTCCAAGAGGCTGCAAATCTTTTTTATCTTTACTGGCCATTTATATTAAATCTTTTGTAAATTACATACTGATAGCCTTTGTAAATTTTTATATTGAATTATTTATTGCTTTCATAACATCAATTGTTCTTTTGATATATCATTGATATAAATCCTTTGCTCTCTATATTGCAAATATCTTTCAGTGTGAATCTTGTTACAGTGTCTTTTATTGGACATATCTTAAAAATTTTACGTAGTTAAATCCACCTAACTTTCTTTTGGATTTTATTTATTATGTAGGAAAAGCTTTCTTACCTTAAAATTAAAAAAATATTCAATATTTTCTTCTAATAGTAATATAACAGTAACTTTCATCCAGTATTAAAAAGTATATATATCTAGTTCTCTATTCCATATGGAAACTGATGTTTGTTTCTGGTGTGATGTCAGCACCTATTTTGATTTTTTTCACTTTCAAAAAAACAACCAATGGAAAAACACCATTCCTTACAGATTTGAAATACTTCTTTTAAGCTAAATTTCCTCATATACAAGATCTATTAATGAATTCTGTTCTGTACCATCTGACAATATGATCTTATTTATTTACTCTAACCATACAGTATACTTTAATATCTAATAGGGCAAATTTGTTCAAACTCTCCTCTGTTTTTCTTAAAGAATGTTTTAGCTATGCTTATGCATTTTTCCTTAGTGATGAATTTTAGAATTATATCAAAAACAAAATTCTATTGATACTCTGGTATCAAAAAGCACATAGAACAAGCTGGCAATACCTGAGGTGAATCTAGCCAGTGCACATTATTATTGAGCCTGTAACATGGTATATGTTTTAAAAATTGATGCTTAACAATAAACAGTCACCTCCCTCCCACACCTTACAACACATTCCCTTCCTCATCCTACTGTAGACATATAGTGCTGCCTTATTCTTTTATAAACAAACAGTGCTCCATATTATGATACACCATAACTTGCCTAACTATTCTCCTAGTCCTGGACACTTAGATAATGTTATTTGCAACCTTTTGCTAAAATATAATATGCTGCAATAAATATTCCTGCATATTCATCATTCTAGACATATGCAACTATTTCTATTGGATAAACTGCTAGAAGATAAATTACATGGTCAAAGGGAGTGTACATAAATATTAAAAAAAGTTACACATACAAAAGAATATGTGTAGTTAAAAATTTTTTTAATGTTTGTTTATTTTGAAACAGAGAGAAAGAAAACAGGGGAGGGGCAGAGAGGGAGGGAAAGAGAGAATCCCAAGCAGACTCCAGCTGCCAGCACTGAGCCTGACACAGGGTTCAATCCCACAAATTGTGACATCATGACCTGAGCCAATATCAATAGTCCAATGCTTAAATGACTGAACCACCCAAGCACCCCAAAGAATATGTGTATTTAAAAGATGATCATTATGATCAAGATTAACCTTATTTAAATATTTATCTAAATTTTATTTATTTATTAAACAAGTATTTAGTTAGTATCTGCATGTGGGATAAAGGCAAAAGGGTAGTTTAAGCAGCTACTAAATTGCTAAATGTTAACAGTTGACTGAAAATTGCAGTAGTTACAAGATGGGATACTATGCATTTTTTCAACAGTGATATACCAAAAATCACATTTTACATCTTAAATATATATAATTTTATTTGTAAAAAAAATTTTAAATTAAAACAAAACAAAACAGAAAAAGACAACCCTATAAAAATTGGTGACAGATTTAAACAGTCAATTCATAGAGTGTAAATGGTCAATATATATGAAGTGATGCTTTATCTACATATTAATCAGGAAAATCATTTAAAACTGCAGTACTGAAATCTGCTAAGAGAGTAAATCTTAAAAGTCCTCATCACAAGACAAAAAACAAATTTTGTAACTATGCATGGTGATGGATGTTAATAGACTTATTGTGATTATTTCACAATGTATATAAATTTTGAATCATTATATTGCACACATAAGACTAATATGTTATTTGTCAATTATACCTTAAAAAATAAAAAGATAAAACTGCAGTGAAATACCATTTCAAACTTATTGTGTTAGTAAAACAACGTACAAATTGTTGGCAAAAATGGACAGCAATGGTTAAAGTATAGACAGCTACAACTGATTTGGAGGTCAAGCCAAGCAGGATGTTCATCAATATTTTACCACATTTCATCAAATCTATGACAACACCGATTATAAGATGATCATTATTGTATGTACTAATAAAAGAACAAAACTGCCAAAACAAAAACAAAAACAAAACAACCAAACCCAGTGATAATACTCTTTATGTATTGATACAGGATAATTTCCAAGTTAGAAAAGTTCAGTGCAGAATAGTGTAAATAGCATATTACCTGTCTGGCAAAAAACGAGAAAGGACTATAGACATACTATTTGTTTTTAAATGCATAAAGTATCCCTCCAGAAACTGGTAATGTCCGTATATCCTCTGGGAAGGGGATTAAGGCTGAGAGACAGAGATAGAAGACAGATTTAGCACCCTTATGTAATCTGAAGTTTGAACCACATGAATATATTTTTTAATACAAAAAGTAAATTTATATTTTATAATTTAATTATTTTATTTTTAGTTTATTAGGCTTTTATTCAGTAATAAGAATACATACAAAATTTTAAAATTCTACTTTGGGGAACTCTTTTCAAAGGATATTTTTGAAGCTTTTTATTTTCCCTTCTATCTTTTAAAACTGACTTATTACAATATAATTCACATACCATACAATTCACCCATTTAAAGTGTACAATTCAATGGTTTTTAGTACAGAGTTGTGCAACCATCACCACAATTGATTTTCCCTCCTTTTGAATAATAAAATGAGATATCAGACAGAATCCTGGCAACGTCTGCAAGTAGAAAAATTATGGAGCAGAGAAAAGGAAGATCTCCTACAAAGGGAGCTGGATATTTTCCTTCCCACCTAACATTTTTAAGGGAATTTTGTGTAATTTTGTGTAAGACTAGTAAGGGTGAAGAAAGTTTCCCATGCTAATATCAAAATGAAATTTACACAGTATTTTTTTAGATGGAAAACGAAAGAGTATTTTAATACCTTTTTGCAATGACTTTTGGTATTTTCTGATATTACACTAAAACTTGACAAGTGATGTATTTTTAAAGGTTAGCTGCGATGTTGAATCTGAAATCACTAAGCTTTTTCACACTTTAAAAAAAATTTTTTTTAATGTTTTTTTCTGAGACAGAGAGAGACAGGGGGGGGGGGGGGGGGGGGGGTGGGGAGAGAGAGAGAGAGAGGGAGACACAGTATCTGAAGTAGGCTCCAGGCTCTGAGCTGTCAGCACTGAGCCCGATGCGGGGTTCGAACTCAAAAACCATGAGATCATGACCTGAGCTGAAATCAGTCGCTCAACCGACTGAGCCACCCAGGCGCCCCTTTCACACTCTTACATTGAAATCCACCAAACTATCATGAACTTTTCAAAATTTTGTTAGTTTTAGGTGTACAATATAATGATATATTTATTATGAAATGATTACCACAATAAGTTTAGTTAAAATCCATCACAATAGTTAAAATTCTTCTGTGTGTATAAGAACTTTTAAGATTTACTCTCAGTATCTTTCAAATGTGTAATGAAGCATTGTTAACTATAGCTAACTATAGTGTCCAATAAAGCATTGTTAACTATTATGCCCATTATATCCCTAGAACTTATTTATCTTATAACTGGGAAGTTTGTACCTTTTGACCACCTTCACCCATTTTGTCCAGCCCCCTACTCATCACCTCTAGCAAACACCAATCTGTTCTCTGTATCTATGACTTTGTTTTTTAAAGATTCTACATATAAATGATATCATACAATATCTTTCTCTGTCTTATTTAACATAACATCCTCAATGTCTATCCATATTGTTGCAAATGGCAGGATCTCCTTCTTTTTTATGGGTAAATAATATTCCCCTGGGTAGGTTATTTTCATGTCTTGGCTTATAAATATGCTGCAATGAACAGGGGGGTGCTATATATTTTTAAAAATTCATTATTAAGTGGTCAGAGGTTAGAAACATTATGGTTAACATATTTAGTCTTAGGAAGCTTAGTTTCAGAAAAGTCAATTTGTAGAGGGATGAAGGACTATAATGGTTAATAATTATAATAATAAAAAAACACTTCTGTGGCATCACTGTGTGCCAGAAACTTTACATAAACCAATTCATTTAATTTCAAAAACGCTGTTAGGTGGGTATTACTATTATTCTCATTTTCCAAAAGAGGAAACTGAAGATTAAGATGTTCAGTAACCTGCCCAAAGTTATATAACTAGTGAGTGACAGAAGTCATATTTTGAACCTTCAAAGTCATGCTGTAGACCACTGCACTATACTGCATCTATATACTGAAATGCTATGTCATGAACACTGGCTTTGCAGCAAGACAAACAGTAATTAGCTGTGTGACTATAGGCAAATGATTGACTCCCCTTTATGCTCAGTTCTCTCGTCTGTAACTGAAGAAGTTAACACTTGCCTCTCAAATACATAAAACAGTTAGCACAGCATCTAGCACCTTGGTAAGTGTTAAAATAAATTACAGCTAAAAATAAAAACCCTCCAAAAAGAGAGGTTTAGCTAACCAGGTGCACAGAAGTAAAATGCAGAGCCAAGGGTCATCTACAAACCACTCAAGAGGGCTATATGCTCTCCTGGTAGGTTACTTAGCACAATGATAAAGCTGAGTTAAAGACAAAAAAAGCATGGGCAATAATGGTTTAAGAGATACTGTTTCTTACTACATACTATTATATGTGATAATTATTTTAACACTTAGCACTCAAACATTTCAAAGACATTCTTTATGTCCTAGAAAAATCAAGACAACTGATAATATGTCTTCCAAAAAATATTTAGCAATGAAAGGGCCTGTGTGCAATGCTCAATCTTTTTAACAAAGGAAAAAAAAATGCACTTAAAAAAATTTTTTTTAATGTTTACTTATTTTTGAGAGAGAGACAGAGAACAAGTGGGGGGAGGGGCAGAGACAGAAAGGGAGACACAGAATCTGAAGCAGGCTCCAGGTGAGCTGTCAGCACAGAGCCCGATGAGGGGCTCGAACTCAGAAACAGTGAGATCATGACCTGAGCCAAAGTCAAACGCTTAACCGACTGAGCCACTCAGGTGCCCCAAAAAATGTACTTTTATGAAAACAGCATATTCTAGGTCTTAAATAAACATCATACTAAGAATGTTTCTAAAAACTCTTTCCTATGTTTCTCATCAAGAACAATGACAATAAGCCTGGGGCAATGTATATTGGATTCATACATTAAATCAATGTGTTCAAAACCAAGAAGTTGTCCACAGATCTGCTTGAGAAGAGATTTAGAGATAAGTCACTTAGTATTTTTAAAACTACTACAGGAAGCAAAATCTCATAGCTTAAGTGAGTGAAAACTATGTTCTATACTCAGGCATAGGAGGGCACAGGGTTATGGCTCTATCTAAAGCAAATTCAATTTGGTTTGTGGTTTGTAACCTGGCAATTTTAGGCAACTGGCAAGAGAAAAGTATTTCTGCCAAGGACAGAATCATGTAGAAGAGTGCTGGCAACCTTTGAGGTATTAAGGACCTAATAATCTCCACTATTTCTATATTCTATCTGCTGCCTTCAGTACAGGGCACAAGCCCTTAACTAAGATCCTTTAGTTAAATAACAGCCAAGTGTAAGACAATCATCATCATCATCATCATCATCATCATCATCAAGAACAGTATTTAAAGAGGAAGTACTACCAATTCTATACCAATTCTTCTAGAAACACAAGGGACTGAAACACTTTCCAACATGTCTTATGAGGCCACATTACCTTAACAAAACTAGACAAGGACATTACATGGAACAAGCAAAACAAACCCTGAATAATATTCCTAATGAACACAGATACTACAATTTTACAATACTAGAGTATCAGCAAATTGAACTAAACCATACACAAAAGGTAATACATGATGATTCAATGGAATTTTTCCCAGAGTGCAAGGCTGGTTTAACATCTGAAAATCTATCAGTGTAATTCACCATATTAACAAGACTAAAATAAGAAAAATCATATGGTAATCTCAATAGATGCAGAAAAGCATTTGATAAAGTACAAACATCCATTCATGATAAAAATTCTCAGAAACCAGAAATAGAAGGAAACTTCGCTTGAAGAGCATCTTGATAAAGGACATCTATGAAAAACTTAGAGCTAAGATCACATTTAATGGTGAAAAAGTGAATGCCTGCTCCCTAAGTTTGGAGAAAACGCAAAGATGTCTGTTCTCATTACCATGTTCAACATTTAAATGGTGGTCCTAGTCAGTGTGATTAAGGTAAGAAAAGGAAATAAAAGGCATACACATTGAAAAGGAAGAAGTAGAATTATCCTTATTCACAAATAATATGATTGTCCATGTAGAAAATCCCAAGAAATTTTTTTAAAGTTACTAGAACAAATAAACGAATTTAGCCAAGTTACAAAATAGAAGATCAATATAACCAAATCAATTATTCTATGACATAAGAAATAAACAACTGGAAATCGACATTAAGGATAATATCAATAGTATCAAAAATGTAAAATATTTAGAGACAAATTCAAGAAAAAATGTTCTGGACCTATACACTGAAAACTAACATTCTTGAGAGAAAATAAAGAAGACCTAAACAAATCGAGATATACCATGTTCATGGACAAAAACACTCAGTATCATTAAGATGTCAATTCCAAATGCTAGACTGACCTATACATTTAACACAATACCAATCCCAATCTCACTACAAATATTTTTTTTGTCAAAATTAACAAGTTGATTGGGGCACCTGGATAGCTTGGTTGAGTTTCTGCCTTTGGCTCAGGTCATGATCTCATGGTTCATGAGTTTGAGCCCCGCATCAGGCTCTATGCTGACAGCTCAGAGCCTGGAATCTGCTCTGGATTCTGTGTCTCCCTCTCTCTCTCTGCCCCTCCCCCACTCGTATTCTGTCTCTCTCTCTTTCAAAATTAAACATTAAAAAAAATAAAAGAAATTAACAAGTTGATTTTAAAACATACATGGAAATTCAAAAGAGCTAGAATAACAACAGTGATCTTGAAAAAGAAGAACAGGGGCGCCTGGGTGACTCAGTCGGTTAAGCGGCCGACTTCGGCTCAGGTCACGATCTCGCGGTCCGCGAGTTCGAGCCCCGAGTCGGGCTCTGGGCTGATGGCTCAGAGCCTGGATCCTGCTTCCGATTCTGTGTTTCCCTCTCTCTCTGCCCCTCCCCTGTTCATGCTGTGTCTCTCTCTGTTTCAAAAATAAATAAACGTTAAAAAAATTTTTTTTAAATAAGAAAAAGAAAAACAAAGTTGGGAGGAATTATGCTTTCTGCCTTCAAGACTACTACAATAATTTACAATTTTGTATTGGTATAAGAATAAACATAAAGACCAATGGGACACAACAGACAGCACAAAAATAGACCCACACATACAAATTCAATTGATTTTTAACAAAGGTGCCAATGTAACTGAATTAGAGAAAGACTAGTCTCATGACCACTGCTGACCATTTTCAACAAATGGTGCTCCAACAATTGGACATCCATACGGAAAAAAAATAGGTCTTAACCCTTACCTTACACATACACAAAAAATTAACTTGAAATGTTCACAGACCTAAATGTACAAGCTGAAACTATCAAACTTTCAGAAGAAAACATAAGAAAATCTTTGAGACTTAATTTAGGCATATTTTCTTAGGACACAAAAAATATGAACCATAAAGGAAAAAAAAACACAACTTCAGCAAAATTAAAAACATTTCATCTTTGTTTGTTTTTTTTTTAAACATTTCATCTTTGAAAGAGAACATTAAGAAAATGAAAATACAAGCCTCAGACTAGGATATCTGTGTATCCACATATTCAAGGACTTGAACCCAGAATATACATAGAACTCTTCTAATCAATAATAAGTGAAACAACCTGATTAAAAAACAATGAGTGAAAGATGTGACAGACATTTCACCTAAGATGATACATGAATAGCAAATGAGCATCTGAAAAGATGCTCAACATAATTAGTCATTAGAAAAATGCAAAATAAAACTAGAGTGAGATGCTATTACATATGCACTAGAATGGCTAAACTTAAAGAGAAACACAAATACCAAATACCAAGAGCTGAAGAGAATGCAAAGCAACTGGAAGTCTCATATGCTGCTAGTAGGAGTGCAAAATGGTCTAATAATTTTGGAAAACAGTTTGACAGTTTCTTAAAAAGTTAAACATATACTTGCCACTAATCCCACAATCCCACTCCTAGGTATGAGAAAACAAATGTCCATGTAAAACCTTGCAAACGAATGTTCACAGCAGCTTAATTCATAATAGCCCAAACCTAAACATAGCTCAAATGCCCATCAATTAATCTGGATAAGTGAATTTTGTTATATCCATTCAATTGACTAATATTCATCATTTAAAACTTACAAACTACGGATACATGTAACAACTTTAATGAATCTCAAAAGTATCATGCTAAGTGAAAGAAGTCACAAAAAGAAAGAAGTCAGACATTAAAAAAAGGTATATATTGTAAGATTCTAGTCACATGATATTCTAGAAAATACAAAACTATCCTGACAGAACATAGATCTGTGACTGGCAGGGACTTGCAGTGGGGTGAGGTATGTGACTGCAAAGAGGCAAGAGAGAACTTAATGAAATACTGACAATGTTTTATCTCTTGCTTTTAGTTATACCACTGTATAAATCTGGTACAATTCAGAGAACTCTACTCTTACACAAATTTTATCTGACTATAAAGTGATTAAAAATAAAGAAAAAACCCACATTTCCCCTGCATACCTCAAGTTTATTTTGTGAGGATCACATGACATAGTTAAATTTAGCTGAAGTTGACCCATGTTGATATTAAAGGCTTTCTTAAAGGCCAAAAGAATTTGGCCTCACAGATGTCTCAGCTGTCACTGCCCCCAAACTGGTTAGTTTGGTTAGTTCAAGCTTCAGTTCCTTACCTAACTAAAGTTAGTAACTACACACTACTAAATCTAGTATATCTTTCTGACAACAAATTATTTGTAGCAATTGATGTCAAATCCTTTAACATCTATCGCTAAGTAAACTTCAAGAGTTAACAGGATAATTCCTTAATGCACAAAAGACCATATCTATGTTTACAAAAAATGTTATTTATCCCTCAGAGCTTTCTCCTGCAGGAAGTTATTTATAATATTGCCTGATGATTCACATGGACTTCAGCTGAAATTTAGACTTTGTTACTTCATCAGACACTTTCTTACTAGGGTATTCTTTGACTTTCTTCTGACTTTCTTACTAAGGTTTTCTTGTCATTTATCCCTGTCGCTTTTTTTTTTTTTTAAATACAAGGAAAATTAACTTGGGTTAAGTAAGAAATAATTTATAAAACTGCCTAAGTAATATTTATACCTCAAGTACACACTTTCCTCCACAATCTTAGGAAACAAGAATTAGGGAGAAACAAAAATGAAAATTACTGATTGGGGGGAAAAGCCATTTGTGTCTAACCTTTTAGTCACTTTTGTCAAAGCTTATGGTAGAATAAAAAATTTTTAAATATAATTTCCACTTTAAATACATGTGGAAGAAAAATCTTCTTACTTGCAAACCAACCTTCATAACTTTGACACTAAAAATGTACAGTCCTATACCCTGCATTTGAGATGATGAAAGCCCTGGTAGGACAACAAATTTCAAGAACTGTAGAAAACTGATGTTCGAACAACAAAAGTATCCTCTGAAATTATTTCATCCCAACTTTTCATTTAGCTATCACCAAAGTGGGAAAATGTGAGTATTCAGATATAGAAGCTGGATTTTTTTTTTCATGGAAAAAAATGTGTTGTGTTTGTAATAAAATAGCCAACAAATTGCAGAAGATAGAAGAAAATGAGATAAAAACTTAAGAATTTTTTGAACCACAGGACAACATCTGTTCTTATTCTCTAGAGTCTACAAAACCAGAGAAAATTTTAAATTCACTCTACAAAAATATTTATATTGTTGGTAACTGAAATCCATTCAAAGATCTGAAAATACGTTTTTCTCCTAATAAACAGAACCTCTAATCTTCAATTTGGAGACAGAAGTTACATCTCAAATACAGAAATCTGCCCTTTTTGTAGACAGATAATTGCCTTCAAATTGGAGATCTACCTAAAACTAGTGAAACTCATTAGATAGGAATTGATAAAATCTTGTTAAATAAGCAGACAATTAATTATATTTGGTTATATGACAAGAGGACAATTCTTTAGTCTGTGATAAATGCCCTATCAACATTGCTTTTCTAATGTAGACATAAATTCTACTTGTTTATAGTAACTTTACTCATAACTGCCAGAACTTGGGAGGCAACCAAGATGTCCTTCAGTAGGTGAATGGAAAAATAAACTGTTATTTTGAGACAATGGGATATTATTTAGCACCAGAAAGAAATGAGCTAGTAAGCCATGAAAAGACCTTAAGTAATCTTAAAAGCATATTGCTAAGAGGAAGATGCCAATGTGAAAAGGCTACAAACTATATGGTAAAAGCAAAACCATGGAGAAGTCAGTGGTTGCCAAGGGTCAGTGAGGAAGAAGGAAGGGATGAATAGGCGGAACACAGGATTTTTAGGCAGTGAAATCGTAGTATCATATTATGATACAACAACCATGGATACTTGTCATGACACATTTTTCAAAACCCCACAGAATGTACAAAACCATTTATATGTAATGTGAAGTATGGACTTTGACAATGATGATGTCAATGTAGGTTCACACATTATAACACATGTAGCACTTCAGTGCCAGATGCTGAGGACGCGCCAGATGTAGGGAGGCTGTGCATGTGTAGGGGGCGTGGAGCAAAAGGAAATTCTACTTTCTACTCACTTTTGCAGTGAACCTAAAACTGCTCTAAAAAATGAAGTCTATTTTTTAAAAAGGTGTATGTACACTTTAGTTGGTTTTTAGTAGCTGGTATGAAGTTCTCTGATTAGGGAGAGGATCAATATATACCCACTTTGTAAAGAAACTATTATATAAATTGAATATGCAATGTTCTCATACTTCATTTTAAAGATACATTTGAAAAAGAGAAATGATCTCAGTACAGTTGGAACATTTCTAAAACCAGTTCAGAGATTCTCTTTACACAAATTCTTACATGTTGGGAATCGGAGTCACTAATATATGAGTAAGATCCACACTTGTTAAATGTACTTAGTTTAAAAACAGCCTAGAATCAGCTAACTAGAAAACATACTTGGAAATATTGGGTCAAAGCCCCTCATCTTAAAATAAGTAAAACAGAGGCTCAGAGAAGCTATATGATTCTCCCCAGGACTATTTAAGATAGAAGGACTAGAACTTTGGTATTCTAAAGTTTCAAGTTTGTCTTTTCATTATACTACTACCATTAAAGAAAACAAAATTATGATTTCTTAAAAGACACAGATGTAACTTTTTTTTCTTTTTCCACTTTAAGAGGATAAGAATCCAATTAGTGTATTTCTTTGGCTGATAAGCACTCACTCTAGCTGCCCACTTACTCATTTATTCTGCCTGCTTGATTTTTCCCAGAGGTCATATAAAAAGAAAATCATGTTTTAAGAATGCTAAAAGCCAAAGACAATGTTTCACCACGAAAGTGAATATAAAACCCACGTGTGGGTTATTATTCAAGCAAGGGCTACGCTCCCCATCCCACCACTGATAGTCGGAATTTAGAATCTTGCTCGACGTCTTACAGAGGTAAAAATCCACCCTTAGTGGGAGCAGCTGTGACTCTGTGAAAGAAGCTACAAATAACATGCTGGGAAATTCAGCAGGCACTGTTATTATATCCTGTTTATACTGTCATTTTTCCTATCAGTAGGATATTATTTATACAGACCCCACCCATGAACTTCTTGTTTATCTTATTATAGAAATCCTCCAAATCTATAAAAAGAAGCCTCTGTATTAGTTTCTGGAACAAGCACATGTGTTATAATTTTGCACCTCACTACACTTTTTTTATTTAGCAATCTCTTTTGTTAGGCCCTACTCATTCTCATTTTTATCTCAAGGTTTATTTATTTCATTATTTCACATATTAGAGTTGAACTTAACTTTTTAAAGACTCCATAACAGGACATAGATTCTGGGGCTCCACACCTTAAACTTTATTTTGGGAAGATTTCATCAGGTAGAGATATTCTTGTAAGATACACTTCACTAATTTGTTTAAAGACAAAAAGTGGCTATACGCTGAGATCAGGTACCCCTAGTGAGTGAGTCCTAGAGGTCTGGAAGCTTATGTAGGCTTCTCTATGCCAGGTATGCCAATTATGATGGACAAGCTTTCTATGGATTCTCACTAACTCACTATTTTCTAGTTGGATCTCTTTTCTAGAATGAAAAGCCCTGCCCCTGAGGCTAGTTTGATGGGCCAGGTGAAAATGCAACACAGTAATACATGAGAAATAAATGAATTCACTAAGTTGACCAATGGGACAATGAAACAATCTTGTTATAAATCACCCTCACTCCCCTGCCTTATGTAAATAACTGAATTAAAGCAGATAAAAGAAAGATGCAAATTCCTTAAGGGCAGAAATTCACACAGCATTTGGTGAACAAATAATTATTTTTGGAGAGGGAACGTCACTGGACAAAGTTAATATTGGATAAACTTTCATATGTTCAGCTTGTGTCAGCTTCACTAAAACTCCTTTTACTCTACAAGACAGCACTACAAGGCAGCTAGGTAAACATGAAATCTTCAGAAAGTATGTATAATGCTAGACTCTCTGGGAATGTGCAAGAAAGATCACTGGTTTTTGTTTTTTTGCTTTTTTTAAAAAAAAAATGTTTATTTATTTTTGGCAGAGAGGGAGCAAGCATGAGCAGGAGAGGGGCAGAGAGAAAGGGAGACAGAGGATCCGAAGCGGACTCTGCACTGACAGCAGCAAGCCCCATGCAGAGCTTGAACCCATGAACCATGAGATCGTGACCTAAGCCGAAGTCAGATGTTCAACTGACTGAGCCACCCAGGTGCCCTGAAAGATCACTGCTTTTAAAGAACTTTACTCTAAAATGCATAACTGAAATGAGGCATAGTACCTAAGAGTGGTGAACTTAGTGTAACTGATTTCATAAAGAGAGAATTCTAAGAGCACCTGGGTGGCTCAGTTGATTGAGCATCTGACTCTTGATTTCAACTCAGGTCATGATCTCAGTTCATTGGATTGAGCCCCACATAAGGCTCCGAGCTGAGAGTGAGGAGCCTGCTTACAATTCTTTTCCTTTGCCCCACCCCACCTCAAAATAAGTAAACATTAAAAAAAAAAAAAAAAAAGAGAGATCTACGTGTGCTAAAGTGATCAAAGAAGCCAGAATGAGGATAATAATTGAGGTAAAAAAATTTTTTTTAATTTTATTTATTTTGAGAGAGAGAGAGTGGACAGAGCGAGAGGGAGAAAGAGAGATTCCCAAGCAGGCTCTGCACCATCAGCACAGAACCTGATGTGGAGCTTGAACTCACCAACTGTGAGATCATGACTTGAGCTGAAATCAAGAGCCAGATGCTTAACCAACTGAGCCACCCAGGCACCTCAAGGTAATCTTGATAAACAGAACTTTATAAGGC
Organism: Panthera uncia; assembly: GCF_023721935.1. Taxonomy (NCBI): domain Eukaryota; kingdom Metazoa; phylum Chordata; class Mammalia; order Carnivora; family Felidae; genus Panthera; species Panthera uncia. The sequence continues at coordinate 151,549,652 of NC_064811.1, forward strand.
TGAAGTGTGAAGGGGAAAAGCATACTAGGCACAAACAATGATTTGTAAGCATCGAAATGAGAATTCTGAAAATGGTGAGTATCTAAATTTAGTTAGGGAGAATACTGAAGAGAAGATGGCAATAAAAAGAAGGCTGGATTCAGACTATAAGGAGTTTCATTTTTCAGACAATGGAGAACCATTAAAGATATGTGATCAAGGGAAAATGTGCCCAAGCTTTTGGAATAGGAATGAAGAGGAGGAAGAATAAGTTGGATTGAGGTTGAAATGGGGGAAGAAGTTTTTAACAGTACCAAATCCTATGATTATAGAAGCAAAATAAAGGTCACGTGATATAACAAATAATAAATGTGTAAAAATATTTTCAGAACCACAAGATGGCATTATGAGGACTCTTACTGAGTGGCACAATGTTAAAAATATGCCAGTCCACTGAAATTTAATGTCAGAAAAGCTTACCAATCTCCTAGAATTGTACTTCTCAAACCCAAATTATCTGGGGATCTGGTTAAAATGAAAATTCTGATTCAGCAGGTTTAGGGTGGTACTCCGTATCTTTACATTTCTAACAAGCTCCAAATCATGCTGTTCCACGGACTACACTTTGAGTAGCAAGACGCTAAAACATCTTTCAGCTTCCCTTTCCAAAAAGGCAATACTACTGTGTTTAATCCACTATGCTGTAGCTATTCCCTTTAGATAGTCCTAAGAAATTCCTTTTAAAGGTATTTTCTTATAATGTGAATCAATGTCACATGGGTTTCAAAAGCTACTATTTTATTTACTTTCGTTTTTTTAAGTTTATTTCTTTATTTTGAGAGAGAGAGAGAGAGCATAAGTGGGGGAGTGGCAGAGAGGGAATCCTAAGCAGGCTCTGCATTGTCAGCATAGAGCCAGATGTGGGTATTGAACTCACAAACTGTGAAATCATGACCTGAGCCAAAGTTGGACAGTTTACTGACTGAGCCACCCAGGCACCCCAAAAGCTACTATTTAAAAGTCTAAGATGACTCAAGATTCGGGGGATTCAAGATCCTCAAAAACACTTCCACCTGGAAAAATAACCAACTCTATAATACCGTTCTATAACACTACAGTTTTATTCTTTTTTGTAGCTGACAAACTAGAAGATACTATTGTTTCTAATCTTAGAGATAAAGTAAAAGCCCTGAAAAGACAATACTCTGTCATTTCACAGTGCACATCAGTGGGTTTTGGTAAAACCCACTTAACTTGCCCTTACAATGCCCTTAGCATATTCCTTAATCCTTGAAGATAAAGGTAAAAATGTATTTTACATATTCTATTGAAAGGTATAAAAATTAAATGTGTACACATCCTTCTATTAAGAAAGATTTCTACATGGAAGGATATGCCTTTAATTAGAATCTTTTACCATGAATATAGGCATCATTTGTAAAAGTATGTTAGTAGTGTTATATATCACATACACATATGTATTAGAATTGGTTGATTCTTGGGATGAAATTTAAGACTTCTGAAATCTCAAGTTTCATTTTTTACCATACTGATGGTCAATAACAACTTTTTTACATAAATTAGCTTCAATAAATACCGATGTCTAGAGAACAGAAATGATATCTTAAAATTGGAAGGTACTATGTGATTAGATCCAACTATTTCATCATATAGGTAAGAATCTGAGATGCAGAGGCTAAAAAGCCCAAAGTCACGTAGGTGCTAACGGCATGTCAAACAAGGAGGGGAGGAGGAAAAAACTAATTTTTAAATCCATTAATGTACAACATACAACAACGTACCAAATACAAAATGCAGTTAAAAGAGTTTCCAGTTCTTCTAACGACTAAGATATAGCTGAGTTTATATTAGGTCTTATAAATAAATCACTGATATCCAAGAAAGAAAGAATACATACCAACAAACACGACATGCTACCCCCATATTTAAGAACTCCATAAAAAACGCAATCTGAATAGAGAATGACACATATACACCACATACTTGAGATGGGGCTGCGGTGGGGTGGGTAATGGGATGGTATATAAAGAACAAAGAGAAGACAATGATAACTCTTATCTTCTCAGTAACAGTTCGAAGAGAGCTTCACATATGAAAAGGGCTTAAAAAAAAACTTCCTTTACTCTCATGGATAATTTTTTAATTGGTAAAATTGAGAATCAGGAGGACTGCAAGCTTTTAAAAACATGAAATGTAGATAGCAGTTGGATGTGCATGTGTCATAAGCTCTGTCAGTTACAAGAAAACCAGAGACCCTTTTTTAGTCATAAAATGGGGAATTTTGTGGTTATCACAAATGCTATAAAATTTACTAGCACCAGTTTAAAAAAAAATCACTGGAGAAGTTTCATGATATCAGAGACAATGGGTTTTAAATCATAGGCATACATTATTATGCCTAAGTTGACAGGTCTGTGCTGCAATGCAGAAATGCAAGCAATATTCCAACATCTGCACCAGAAGGCAGAGACTAGACATGATTCCAGAATAAAGGGCTCTTTAGCTCTTACCTGTTACCTGTGCAACAACTGCTTGGGAAATCCTCCGATTGGCAAGAAAGGCTTTGATTTCCTCTTTTATCACACTGCTGTCCCTCCTAACAAAAACAGAAGACAAGACCAACAATGTATGTTGAAGGTAGAAATCCTCATCTTTGCTAAGAAAGGTGAAGCAGAGAGGTGGGGAGCACATAGAAAGAAAGAACACAAAAATAAAGGTAAACAGACCAAGCTTGTGTGAAAATATGAAATTAAAACAAACCAAGAAACACCAAATATTCAAGTCCTAAAACATCACACCATCAGACAGACGCTTTAGTGAATGCCACAGTAGATATAAGTCTCATACCAGACGATGGTTAATCGCATGCTGTGTATAATTCACATTAGGAACAAGGCTGCCATATGGTATATACTAAGTTTCATTACTGAGGAATGAATATACCTTACACAGACAGAAATCCTAGAAAAATAAAAAGCAATAACAACAACAAAAATCAGTTGTGAGTAGACTGTGGGCTCGCATGTTAACTATGAAACTGCATAAATAATGTTCATTTTAAAACCTTTGTTAAAGGAACAGAAATCATCATCATTCTTACAACTGCTAAAAACATTAGCCATTTGAAAATTTTAATTTGCCTTCTTTTTCCTGTATAAACCAAAAAAAAAAAAATTAAGTGGGATGAAATGAATATAGAATTTTAATATAAAAAGGCAACATTAATTTCCTATTATATGTAATATAGAGTACTTAAAACTATATTGTGTCCTTGAGATTACATACATATTATAGATCTAATTTTTCCTCCACTAAGACAACAACAAATTCTCACAAGACGAGACATTTACTAGAACAACAATGAAAGGCAAGACTTCTATTTCTCCACCACAACAAATACACTTTAAGTAAAACTTATACCCTTAAAACCAACCAATTTCTCTTTGAATACTTTATGTTCAAAAGGATTACATAAATAAAGTATTGATTTTTGATCAAGCTCAAAAAAAACACAGAATAGTGGTAATTTATAATCTCATACAGGGTCAGCAAACTATGGCTAAATCTGGCCTCCCAACTGTTTTTATACAACCTGTAAGAGCTAAGTAAGAATGTTTTTCACACTTGCAGTCATTATGTGATGACAGAGAACACTAACTCTAAACATGAATTAAGCAAAGTATTATCTCCTCACCAAAAATTCCATCCTTCTATTGGTAGGCCTATGTTTTAAAAACTATATTCAATATTGTATTTTGTCAATAAAAATCTGTGACTTTTTTTTCCCTCTTAGATGTTAAGTATTAAGTATGTGTATTATATCCTCTATTTTGCCTCTTGGCCACAAAGTGTAAGATGTTTACCATCTACTCTTTCCGACCCCTGATCTGAGAAAAAAGTATCATGAAATCTTTACAAATCATTTTGTAAATGAACCACAAACTTCCAAACTACTTATAGGAGCCCAAGTCTTTCTAAAGATTATTTGGAGTAACAAAAGAAAAGATCCTACCCAAAAATAATCAGTTGTGATTTAACTTAGAACAGGTATGTTAGCCCTTTCGTGAGGAGGGGCTATACATTGTGTGAGTGGATACCAATGTTCCCTTTCAGGAATTCTTTCTGGAAAAGAGCAGAGAAGTAATAGTAGTGACAAGCTTTCAATCTGAAGCTCTACTGTATATTCCTGACCTACTGGTTAGAAATGCTAGTCAAAAAAATTCCTAAAGAAAGAAAACAGCTGCCTAATCCAATACTTAAAATTTCTCATACTCCTCTAGATTCTGATCTAGATACTGGCTAGATTCCCTCCAAAATGCTTGTTCATATTGGAAGTTATTTCTTTGAAAAACATGCACTCTCATTTGATTTAAAACTGTGTATCTGAAATAAAAAGGCACAATACATTTAAATACATTTTAAAGTCAAATAAAATAAACTGCTCTGTATAATACAGGTAGTATAGACCAAATGGCTCTCAAAATCCACCAATAAATACCTGCGCAAGGGATAATTTCAGCAGTATGAATTTGCCTTACGTAAATAAAACAACCAAATCATTTGGTCTCTGATACAGCTTCAAAATTAATCTGAAAAAATTTAAATAAAGCACTGCATTGCAATGTATAGACTATCCTTCTAGGAAAATGAAAAGTGAGTTTAACAGAATATTTATTAAGGTTAAATAAAAAACGTGCTTTCTGGGAAAAATGATTAAATGGTATTTTCTTGACTACGGATTTAAATTGGAATTTAAATCAATTTATTTTAAATCAAATTCACCTAGAGTAGACACTAAATCATAAAGAGGAGATAACATTCAATTATTCCAATAGGAAATATCCAATTTGTGAATTATTCACAGCCTTGCAGTATGACATTATCAAGGGCTGCAGAAAGACAAAAAGAACTTCAAAAAGTCTGCAAAACAGCAGCAATTCATTTACCCTCCCATAGACTATATTTTTAGATACTTGGCAAGTTCCTAAGTACCGAGTTAAAATAAGTTAAAAAAATAATAGTAACAAAACCTCTTTAGTCAACTGCTTTACCAGAGAGAAGCTTTTTCAAACTGAAGAAAAACTTAAGACTTAAAAGATAAGGATATGCTTGGGCAAGTCATTTAATAAAGCTGGACCCTGGTTTCATCATCTGGTAAAATGAGAACATTAATACCACCATCACAAGGCTTTTAAAATTTTTCTCCAAGCATGGAAATTAAATTTAAATAAAATTTAGTATTAAATGTATGTATATGTGTGTATATGTGCATAATATAAAAAAAAATTCTTCAATGAAAATTTTTTTGAAACTGTAAAACCATTAAACAATGACTATTATTTTATAAAACTCTAGAAAGAATCCCAGAAGAAGAAACAAAGGATCTGCTATAATTACCTACATCTGAAGTAAACATCTATATCAGGTGCTTTAAGGCACCATGGAAAGATTTAGACACAAGTAGTGATGTGTTTAGTTGGTTTCATCAGGTATAGGTATCCCCTGCTTTCTGAAGGTTCGCAGTATGCCACTCTGCTTTTATAAAAGAGCTACATTAGTTTGGTAAAAGCCAAAATCTCCTTCGGATTTCGGTTAGTGAAAACAGGTACGAATGTAGGTCTTTCCTAAAAGTGAAGTGGTATAACTCAAGCTTTCAGATGGTGGGCTGGGGGTGAGGGGAGACCTGTATTTTCAAAATAGTAATAGCATTTAGGGGCGCCTGGGTGGCGCAGTCGGTTAAGCGTCCGACTTCAGCCAGGTCACGATCTCGCGGTCTGTGAGTTCGAGCCCCGCGTCAGGCTCTGGGTTGATGGCTCGGAGCCTGGAGCCTGTTTCTGATTCTGTGTCTCCCTCTCTCTCTGCCCCTCCCCCGTTCATGCTCTGTCTCTCTCTGTCCCAAAAATAAATAAAAAAAAAAAAACGTTGAAAAAAAAAAATTTTTTTTTAAATAGCATTCAACTTTCACTGTGTCCAGTTCTCTTGTGTATTTCAAAGACCTCCATTCTACAGGGTTAACTATGTTCTTTAAACTTTCACATATTCCCCCTCATTCAGTCTTCTTTAACAACAAGGCTCTCCTACTGTCCACATCAAAACTCTGAAATCACCAGTTTCCTGATGCGAAAACTCTTTTGTTTACTCCAAATCTAACTTCCTTATATTCTCCTACTGCTTACCTTCTGTCTTCATTTGAAATTTTTCATCCTCTTTAAAAAGAATGGATCCCTTTTTCTTCACTTTTTTTTTTTTTAGGAAAACCAATTTTTTCAAGTTTTTATTTTAATCACCAAGTGCTTATCATGATTCACTTCTCTTAAAAATCTCACATTCCTCATGATTTGTACTCCTCAAGTCTTACGAAATTAAAGTAAAACACAAGTTGATCTTCTTTGATTCCATGGCTTACTTCCAAGATAATCTACCACTCTATTTGCATCGAACCACTTAAAATCGATGTCATCTCCTCCTACTACCTTTTCCAAATCACAGCCATGCTGAATTCATCTATCTGGGTGATTTCCACATGAGGATAAAATTCTTCCTTTCCACCCTCCATTGTCATTATTTTTATAACTTGCTAAACTTTCCATTGTTACCCACAGACCTTTCTTAATATCCAAATGAATTAATCAGGAATGCCTCTTTGTAGAATCACCCTTTCTTTAAGACACAATTTAACAGTCATCTATTCAGAGACGTTCTCCCTGATATAGCTAAGAAAGATCTCTTTCTTACAACAACTAACTTTATCATTTCAATTATACTACTCACATGCTAACCTATTACATGGTATTCTGTATTATAGCAGTTCCCCAGACCTGGTCTTATCACTCCTACTAGCCTGTGAAGTCTTTTGGCACAAAGATTGCGTCTTATTCATCATGGGGTTTGCATATAATAGAGCTTAATTTGTTCAGTGAATGAACAAATTTGTAGTTGAAGATAAAAGGTTGTAGTATGGCAAACCTGATCTAGATAATTTATAAAACAGCTCTAAATTCTTAATCTCAGGTATGTTTAAGCTTCCTAAATCAGAATGGAAAAAGAGTTATTTATGCTAGTTCAAAATGGCAATCCTTCCATTTCCAGAATGAAGGCTATTAAAGACTACGTGTTTAAAAGTTGTATGCTTTAACATCTTCTGTATTTTCTCAGTTGATATACACTACACATTCTTTAGGACCCCTTAAAGGTAGCCATCTATCTCAAAGACTTCCAGAGATGGACCAGTCCCTACAAAGACTATTTCACAGGTGAGAAAATATAATTACATATAAATTCTTTAGCTTTTAAATAAAAACCTGCTCCTTTAATTTCTACTCATAGAGACAAAGCATAATTTAAAAATTTTAAAGATAATTTTCAAAGAAAAGCTACTCTATATGTATAAACAACATGATAACTGAATTTAGAAAATAAATATCCTAAATCACTTATTGTTAGGCATATAGATAACCACTCAGAATAAAGTCTTAGATCTTGTATAAAATACTAACGCAGTTTGTATAAAATACTAACATTTAAGTACATGGGTAGTTAAGCATAACACCTATAATATATGGCATTGTTTATGACTTCTTCATAAGCCTCATTTTACTTGTTATTTTATAATACATACGTGAAAGAGCAGACGCACTTTAATAGATGTACACTGTAATATAAACGGATGTATATATACAACAGTATATAAATATGTGTGTTAACAGATGCATTTTAAAAATATTAATATGTGAAATGGGTTTTCATTCTAGCTCTTGGTTTTAAAGTTCTTCCTAAAATGTTATATATTCAATAATGTGTTGAGAGCTCACATTCTAGTTTCTTTCTTGTTTCACCATGATCAATTAAAAATGAGAAAAGCTACTTTCTTTCTGATTCTTTCCTAAAAAGTTGATCAAATATACAATTATAACCTAATTTCTATAAAGAATTTCCTTGTGTGCCCTGAAATTATTAGGTATTAAGTCTGAACTCAACGGCTTATGTAATTTGAAAAATATTTATCTTATGGTTGAGTGCTGTAGACGCAGGGAAATGTGAGCATGCAAGATGTGAATTACATGTATCTAGAAAAGGAGACAGGAAGGCATGCAGGTACTCATTCTCCCTACTTACAGCCCACCAAATCTAATTCACTATAATGTCACCATAGTGTTGAGTGATTAGTGAGGGCAGGATAGCCCTATGTGGGCACAGGATACTGAAAGATCCACCGCTCAAAAATTTCTCTAACACTCTACCAAATAAAAATTCATCTGGTTAGTAAATGATCTAAAGTGGCAAATGCATGTGGGGGGTGAGGGAGGGAGGAACAGCCCATTAAGGCATTCACAACTTTGTCTTGTGTTGTATCTACCACTGTTCTTAAAATCTTACTGAAATCTGCAGATGTGAAAAATTTATTTACAGAGGCAACAGATACCAGAGACATGGTAATAAAGACGTGGGTCAGAATTCAGGCTCTGCCACTTAATATCTAGGTTTTCTTGGGCTAGTTATTTAAATTTTGTGAATCTCAATTTTTCTGCTCCACTTCACACACAGCACTGTTATGATGATTAAAAGGTTGAGAATAGTCATGCAATAAACTTCTCCCTCTGATCTAAGGTTACTATGTGCAAACTTGAGAAAAATTAGAAGTCGGTACAAAGGAGGAGTGCCAGTGTGGGTGAGAACAAAATGGCAGAGGACCACAGAGAGACAGAAAGTTCAGTGAGACCCCCTAGATGATTAGAGAACCAAAGTAGAAGTTCAAAGAAGCAGAGAATAGGACAAAGTATCCTAACTATACAACAAGTGGCAGTTTGTAAATTAAATGCTGGTAACAGTGCCTAAACATGTATACATTTAATGATGAAACGTGAATGTGCATTTATGGTGGGATTTAATTACAAATCCTATTCATTGCTAAATAGGTTTTCTGTTTATTTTGAAAACATAGTTGCATTACAACAATATGCCAATGTAAGAGTTAATAGTTAAGTTTTTAGACCATTGTAGTCAAGCTTTAGATCTTGGTCAATCTCCCAGAGCCCTTTGTTAACATGAAAGTTTCCCTAAATTTCATGGCAGTCTAATACACATTTGGGAATTAACTATTATATGTTAAAAGTTTATTAAAACTGATTAATGACAGCAACAACAAAAAACAAGTAGCATATAAATTTTATTAGTGATACCCTCTCTACTCAGAATAATTAAAAGCTAACCTTGTTATATTTCAGTGACTTAAGTAACTTCTATTTGCCCAAATGGTTTTCTCGCTCAATCATGACAATGATATACATATTAAAATCAAAAGAACACCTAAACTGTGGCTAGCTGCTTTAATAAATGACAATGAATTCAAAGCCAAATTGATCTCTTATATTTTTAAGTTTTAAACATTTAAATAACAGGGTCCAATGGCTGCTCTATGAACCTATTCATCACAGGAATTACATTGGCATCTAGATGCAATAGCCCTTCAACTCATGATTCCATATAAGGCAGTGTAACCCTAAAAACAAATTTGGGACTGTTTGTTTAAAAGGTATTTTACCATGGCAGTACTATAGAATAGATCTTCCATATGGCAATATTAAGTCACCATTATACTATCTTCAAGTCTTAAAATCTTTAGGAAGAACTATAACTCATAGGTTTTAATTTTATTTCTGACAAAATTTGTACTGTAAATTCTTTCATTATCTATTGTAACTACCTGCAGGCTCTCCTCCCTACTACAGTAGTGGTAATCTATTGAAAACAATGCTTTTATCATGTCTATTCCCACAGACCTGTAAAAAAGCCTTAATTCCAGTCAAATTAAACATAAACTACTTGCGTGGAACTCAAATCTTCCAAAACCTGTACTGAGTCGTAATATTCTTATTACCATAGTCTAGCCCATACAATCTTTAGAAGCCTAAACATGTCTTGCCTTTTCTACCTATTATTTACTATTCCCTTAACTTTAAATAAAATTCCTATATTTCAAAACAAAGGCTATTCTTTCAGATTTAGCTCAAATTCATCCATTCACATAACATATAAACCGTTACTCTGTGTCAAGGACAATTCTAGATTCTGGAAACACAACATTTGAAAACACATGGTTCTGTCCTCAAAGTGTTCCAGGTCCAGTGTGAAGTCTTTCCTAATCACCTCTGTTGAAAGTGGACTTTTCTCTTTTTCAGTGTTTAAAACAACAAAGGCTTATACTTCCCTTGTAACGGATAACAAAAAATATATAAATATATGCATCTCTTAAATTAGAACTTTAGCTGCTTAGGGGTAGAAACCATGTCTATTCTTTGTAAGTACACTTTTTAAATACCAGGTCCTCAAAATTCTTTTGTTGTGGTATGTTAGAGTGAAAAATTAAGAGTGTATACATTTTGTATCATAAAATCATCTCTCTCAAAAATTCTAAGGATCAAAAAAAAAAATTCTAAGGATCAGAATGTGTCTGTTAAAAATCCAGAAAATACAGATGTTAGCAATTAGAACTACAAAGAGAAGGCTAACTTCTGCTTTGGTAAACAGAATGTAAAAGGTTTATCAAGCAGCAAAGAGAAAGGGCTAAGGTAGAGAAGACAAAATCTGAATTATAATCATAAAATTAGAAATTTTTTTTCTTTCATCTCCAAGAGGAGGAGGGGGAAATCACAATTCTTAACAGGTAAGTAGCTGAAATACAGTATATTACTCAAAACCAATCTAAGAACACAGACATTCTGGGGACTCTTGAGTAAGCAGAATAACTAACCTCATTAACTCCTCCACTTTATCATCTACATCTAGGTCCTCTTCTGAGGCTTCAAAACTGTATGACCTCTGACCCATGCTGTTTGCATGGTAGCGAGTGGGTGACATCTTTCCATTGGATGTAGATAATCGCTCGTTATTCTCTCTCCCATTTTGATTGGTAGTGCAAGGCTGTGGGGAGGTATCATAACTGTTGCTAGGTGATGGGGACATTCCAGAATGCTGGGTCTGTGTGGAAGCTGTAGCTGTAGAGGAAGATGCTGGAACATTGTTGGTACTATTCCCATAAGAACTTCCTCCATAGCTGGACCTTCTTCCAAACTTGTCACTATGCTCTTGATCAAGACGGTCCAACGTTTCCAAGGCATGGAGAATTTCATGTTTAGTCATTCCAGTACGCCGAAGGCGCTGAAGCAGATCTATCTGCTCTATGGTAAATCTGGGTTCATCTGTATAGTGAGACATGGTTTCCAGCAAACTAAAAAAAAAAAAAGTTTATTTACAATACTACCAAAAAACGTATCATTATAGAGAATGCTCAGAAGATGCAAAATATTTCTACACCTTAATGAAAGTGATTAAGACATTACTATTATAAAAAATTACATTATATATTATAATAATCTCTCCATGCCAAAACATTATTGTCATGGCAAATGGATTGGTATAGTTACGGAGTTTATTAGCAGATGGACATTAGCTATAACGTAAAACCCAATTTGGCATACAATTTACATTTTCTGCAATTTGGTAAATATTTGAAGCACAATTTCAGATATGGCATTAATACCAAAATAGCAGATTAGATACATATACTTTTAATCCTAGCTTATCTGATTACTTGCAGGTATTTTTACCATCTCAAATTCAGTACTCTACATTAGAGTACTATTAATGAAAAGTTATTGAGAAAATAGTTTGTATTGTCTCGATTTACTAAATATCAGCAAAACTGACCTAGGAACTCTATTATCTTCATTTAGTGTAAACAAATGATTTGGTAAGGTAAGCCTAGGCAAATACTAGTAACTAGCAAAAATATTTAAATGGAAAAGAGAAGTACATTAAAAATCTCATTAAGCATTTCACCCACCACTTAGCAATTTCGTTTAGTATCTCATCTCTGTAATGCATTCTCTCTTAACAGTTATCCCAAGAAATTGATCTTTCATGGTTGTAGCCAAACTATTCATTTTTCTTAGAAAATTGCTTCCACATGGTTCCTTTAACTAACACAAGAAACTGTAGCACACCACAAAATGCCAGAGTCATAACAATATTAAGTTTAAGGAAATTATCAAACTTAAATATTCTCACTACTTGAATTTTTTTCTTAAAAAACCTGACTATCCTAATTTAAGATTTTTTTTAAGTGGTAATTTCTTCTATTTTTACTATTATAGTTCTAGTGCCAAATAGGATTCATGGCATACAGTAGGCTCTAGATAAGTGTTTGCTAATGGAAATAAACGTCAAGGAATTTTCTCAACCTTTACAGGTAAATATCTGTTCTGGGCCAGTTCTCCATAGCTGTTCAAAGTCTGTTTCTTCATCCCTCTCTACTGCAAATTTATTGAACATTCACTTCTCAGCAGGAATTGGGCAACAGTTTCATATAATGAAATTTCATCTAATCTTCAAAACAACCCTCTGTGGCAGAATTTTAAGATTTTATATTGACTGATTATTGGGGAAACTAAGGCTCAGATTGGTTCTGTACCTTGCAAAAAGTCTGATTAAGAGCAGAAAAAAGATTTAAACCTAGATCTTATTGACTCCAAAAGCATGTATGATTCTGTTTTCCAGTATATTGCAGAACTTACTGGAATCCTATGATCTGGGATATAGGCTATACTCTTTTAAGTCTCCAGTTAAAACCACTTAGATAAAATCACTCTACTGATGGACTAGGGGTTCTAGGAATAGTTTTTTTTTTTTTTTTTTAATCTTTGGTCCATCTGGAATTTGTATTTACTTAGTAAGTGTGAAAGGATTTCAGCTTTATTTTTTCCCAAATGCTTCACTGAGTAATATGTTTCTTTTCCTCTAACCTGAAATACCACCTTTCTCATATGCAAAATATCCATACAAACCTGTATCTATCTTTGGATTCTCTATTTTATTCCATTGATTGTTTTGTCTTTCAAATTCTAAAAATAAGCAGACAGAAATCTAGACCTTTTATGTGAAATCACTCTAGTTTTAGAGACAGGCTAATTAAAAATAAAAACAAACATTTTGTGAACCAAAAATAACATGTTGCAAGCCATTTGTGGTCACAGGCTACAATGTCTTACACCTAAACATTATCTTCCGTCTTCTTCCAATACTCACTGTGACAAGCTATCCATGATAAAAGTCCTATTTTCATGATTACTGTATTGCCTAAGTTTTTTCCTCCAACATTTTATAATGAAAAATAATAAACATACAGAAAAATTAAAATAAATTTACAGTGAACACCCACATACTAACCATCTGAATTTTCTCATTAGCATTTTACTTACTTTATAACTATCCATTATATCCATTAACTATCCATTCCCTATGCATTCCCTATGCATTCATACCTACATTCATCTTTTTTTATGCATTTCAAATTCAGTTACAGACATCTGTACACTTCCTCCTAGACACTTCCACATGCATTTCATTAACTTGAGTTCAGTTATTTGTTCACGTTTTTCTTTTGAGGTAAAATTTACATAAAAGAAAATGCATAAATCTTATGTTTACCATTCTAAGAGTTTTGAGAAGTACATACTGTAAAAATGAAATACATAAAAAATAAAATAAAAATAATTTAAAAAGGGACACTTGGGTGGCTCAGTCAGTTAAGCATCTGACTCTTAGTTTTGGCTCAGATCATAATCTCACAGTCATGAGATCGAGCCCTGCATCAGGCTCCACACTGGGAATGAAACCTACTTGGAATTCTCTCTCCTCCTCTCCCTCTGCCCCTCCCTGACTTGTGAAAACATCTGCGTGCTCTCTCCTTCTCTCTCTCTCTCTCTCTCTCTCTCTCTCTCTCTCACACACACACACACACACACGCACACACACACACACACACACACACACACACACACACACAGTGAAAATGTGTATGAAGATAAAGAATTTTACTACCACTCCAAGAAGTGCCCATTTCCAGTTAATCCTTGGCCCCTTCCCAGTTAATCCGGGACTGCTTCTCTCATAGGGAACCACTGCTCAAATTTTTCCCACCCCAGATTAGTTTTCCCTGTTCTAGAACTTGATATAAATGGAAGTTCTATGTACTCTTTTGTGTAATTTCTATGTACTTTTTTCACTCAGCATAAAGTTTTTGAGGTTGATCTACAACGTTGTATCAGTAGTTTGTTCCTTTTTATTGTTGAGTAGTACTTCATTATGGGAATATACTACATGTTTATCCATTCTATTTTAGACACATGGACTGTTCCCAATCGTTAGCTACCTAAATACTGTGGCTATTACAATTGTACTTTACTACTTGTTAGCTTAATAAGTGCCCCCCTGCCACATATATCATAAGCTGGTTGACAGAGAAGAGAAAATTTCACAACCAGAGTAACTCATTTACTTTTTTTCCTGACCAATTTCAAAAGAACAATACACCCTGCTACAATACAACCAATTATGTTATTGCTTAACATAAATGATATATTATTAAAATGCTATGCAGTGTTGCTAATGTTCTATGCTCTATGCTAGTTAACATTACACTGTTATATTCACTGTGAATATCCATCAAGTTGTGACTATTGATAGGTGTATTTTTCAGTAGGTATATTATGCTTAAATAAAGTTTGTTGAATATCTATGTGAACATTTTCTGAGTGGCTTATAAGTACACTAACACTCCACTTTCTGTTATAACCCTTAACCTTTTGTCTGCTCCATCCAGTGCTTAGTAATATATTAACCCCTAATCCTAGGAACTTCTCTTTAAAATTAGCTGCAAATGACATAAACAAATGGAAAAATATTCCATGCTCATGAATTATAAAAGCCAATATTGTTAAAATGTCCACACTATGCAAAGCAATCTACAGATTTAATGCAACCCCTATCAAATTACCAATAGCATTTTTCACAGAACTAGAGTAAATCATCATAAAATTTGTATGCAACCACAAAAGACCCAAATAGCCAAAACAATCTTAAAAAAGAAGAACAAAACTGGAGGTATCACAATCCCAGATTTCAAGATATACTACAAAGTACCTTGCTACAAGATTTCAAGATATACTACAAAGTACCATTACTACAAAGTAGTAGTAATCAAAACAGTATGGTACTGGCACAAAAACAGACACGTATCAATAGAACAGAATGGAGAGCCCTGAAATAAACTCACGATTATATGGTCAACTAATCTTTGGCAAAATACCAAGACTAAGCAATGGGAAAAAAACATTCTTTTTAACAAATGGTATTGGGAAAACTGGACAGCTACATGCAAAAGAATAAAATTAGACCACTTTCTTATACCATACACAAAAATAAACTCAAGATGAATTAAGGACCTGTGAGACCTGAAACCATAAGACCTAGACAGAACAGAGCACAATAATTTCTCTGACAACATCTTTCTAGATAGACCCCTGGGACAAGGGAAACAAAAAGAAAAACTATTGAGACTACATCAAAATAAAAGGCTTCTTTCTGCACAGCAAAGGAAACAGCAAAACTAAAAGACAACCTAATAAATGGCAGAAGATACTTACAAATGACATCTCTGATAAAAGGTTAGTATCCAAAATACATAAAGAATTGACCCATGTATTTGCTGTCTACAAGAGACCCATTTTCAACCTGAAGACACCTTCTAATTGAAAGTGAGGGGATGGAGAACCATCTATTATGCTACTGGTAGTCAAAAGAAAGCTGGATTAGCCATACTTATATCAGACAAACTAGATTTTAAACTAAAGGCTGTATCAAAATGTGAAGAAGGGCATTATATCATAATTATGGGGTCTCTCCATCAAGAAGAGCTAACAATTATAAATGTTTATGCATCCAATTCGGGAGTACCCAAATATATAAAACAATTAATCACAAACATAAGAAATCTTATTGGTAGGAATGTGGTAATTGCAGGAGACTTTAATACTCCACTTACAATGATGGACAGATCATCTAACAGAAAATCAATAAAGAAACCATGGCTCTGAATGATATACTGGACCAGATGGACTTCACAGATATATTCAGAACTTTTCATCCTAAAGCAGCAGAACACACATTCTTCTTGAGTGCACATGGAACATTCTCCAAGATAGATCACATGCTGGGTCACAAAAGAGCCCTCAATAAATATTGAAGAATTCAGATCATACTACGCACATTTTCAGATCACAATGCTATGAAACTTGAAATCAACCACAGGAAAAAGTCTGGGAAAACCTCCAAATGCATGGAGGTTAAAGAACACCTTACTAAAGAATGAATGGGTCAACCAGGCACTTAGAGAAGAAATTTAAAAATATATGGAAACAAATGAAAATGAAAACACAACAGTCTAAACCTTTTGGGATGCAGCAAAGCAAAGGCAGTCATAAGAGGAAAATACATTGTAATCCAGGCCTATCTCAAGAAACAAGAAAAATCCCAAATACAAAATCTAACAGAAAACCTAGAGGAACTCAAAGCAGAACAACAAAGAAACTCCAAGGCCAGCAGCCGAGCAGAAATAAACAATATAGAATCCAAGAAAAACAGATCAATGTAACTAAGAGCTGACTTTTTGAAAAAATAAACAAAATTGATAAACTGCTAGCCAGACTTCTCAGAAAAAGAGGGAGGATCCAAATACATAAAATCATGAATGAAAATGGATTTATCAAAACCAATCCCTCAGAAATACAGTTATCAGAGAACACTATGAAAAATTATATGCCAACAAACTGGACAACCTGGAAGAAATGGACAAATTCCTAGACACCCACACACTACCAAAACTCAAATGGGAAGTATAGAAAATTTGAACAGACCCATAACTAGTGAAGAAATTGAATCAGTTATCAAAAATCTCCCAACAAACAAGAGTTCTGGGCCAGATGGCTTCCCGGGGGAATTCTACTAGATATTTAAAGCAGAGTTAATACCTATCCATCTCAAGCTGTTCCAAAAAATAGAAACGAAGGAAAACTTCTGGACTCATTCTATGAAGCCAGCATTACCTTGATACCCAAACCAGACAGAGACTCACCAAAAAGGAGACTTACAGGCCAATATCCCTGATGAACATGGATGCAAAAATTCTCAATAAGATACTAGCAAAATGAATTCAACAGCATATAAAAAGAATTATTCACCATGATCAAGTGGGATTCATTCCTGGGCTGCAGGGCTGGTCCAATATTCACAAATCAATGTGATATATCACATTAATAAAAGAGAGGATAAGAACCATATGATCCTGCCAATAGATGCAGAAAAAGCATCTGACAAAATACAGCATCCTTTCTTAATAAACACCCACAATAAAGTTGGGATAGAAGGAACATACCTAAACATCATAAAAGCCATATATGAAAAGCCCACAGCTAATATCATCCTCAATGCGGAAAAATTGAGAACTCTCCCTGAGGTCAAGAACATGACAGGGATGTCCACTCTCATCACTATTGTTTAACATAGTGCTGGAAGTCCTAGTATCAGCAATCAGACAACAAAATGAAATAAAAGGCATCAAAATTGGCAAAGAAGAAGTCGAACTTTCACTTTTCACAGACGACATGATACTCTACCTGGAAAACCTGAATGACTCCACCAAAAAGCTGTTAGGACTGATACGTGAATTCAGCAAAGCTGCAGGTACAAAATCAATGTACAGAAATTGATGAAACTGATCCCATTTACAACTACACCAAAAACCATAAAATACCTACGAATAAACCTAACCAAAGATGTAAAAGATCTGTTTGCTGAAAACTACAGAAAGCTTATGAAGGAAACTGAAGAAGACACAAAGAAATGGAAAAACATTCCCTGCTCATGAATTAGAAGAATAAATATCATCACATGTCTATAGTACCCAAAGCAGTCTGCACATTCAATGCAATCCCAGTCAAAATTGCACCGGCATTCTCCTCAAAGCTAGAAAAAACAATCCTAAAATTTATATGGAACCAGAAAAGACCCTGAATAGCCAAAGTAATATTGAAAAAGAAAACCAAAGTGGCAGGCATCACAATCCCAGACTTCAGCCTCTACTACAAAGTTGTAATCATCAAGACAGTATGGTATTGGCACAGACACTCAGATCAGTGGAATAGAATAGAGAACCCAGAATCGGATCCACAAATGTATGGCCAACTAATCTTTGACAAAGCAGGAAAGAATATCCAATGGAATAAAGACAGTCTCTTCAGCAAATGGTGCTGGGAAAACTGGATAGCAACATGCAGAAAAATGAACCTGGACCACTTTCTTACACCACACACAAAAATAAACTCAAAATGGAGGAAAGACCTACATGTGAGACAGGAAACCATCAAAACCCTAGGGGAGAAAGCAGGCAACAACCTCTTTGACCTCAGCCACAGCAATTTCTTGCTCGACACATCTCCAAAGACAAGGGAATTAAAAGCAAAAATGATCTATTGGGCTCTCATCAAGATAAAAAGCTTCTGCACAGCAAAGGAAACAATCAGCAAAACTAAAAGGGAACCAATGGAATGGAAGAAGATATTTGCAAATGACATATCAGATAAAGCGTTAGTATCCAAAACCTATAAAGAACTTACCAAACTCCACACCCAAAAAACAAATAATCCACTTAAGACATGAGAAGAAATGAACAGACACTTGCCAAAGACGACATCCAGATGGGCAACAGACACATGAAAAGATGTTCAACATCACTCATCATCAGGGAAATACAAATCAAAACCACACTGAGATACCACCTCATGCCAGTCAGAATGGCTAAAACGAACAACTCAGGAAACAACAGATGCTGGCAAGGATGTGGAGAAACGGAACCCTCTTGCACTGTTGATGGGAATGCAAACTGGTGCAGCTGCTCTGGAAAACAGTATGGAGGTTCCTCAAAAAATTAAAAATAGAGCTACTGTTACAACCAGCAATAGCACTACTAGGAATTTACCCATAGGATACAGGAGTGCTGATTCATAGGGGCACATGTACCCCAATGTTTATAGCAGCACTTTCAACAATAGTCAAATTATAGAGAGAGCCTAATTGTCCGTCAACTGATGAATGGATAAAGAAGATATGGTTTATATATACAATGGAATACTACTGGCAATGAGAAAGAATGAAATGATGCCATTTGCAGCAACACAGATAGAACTGGAAGGTATTATGGTGAATGAAATAAGTCAGTCAGAGAAGGACAGATATGATATGTTTTCACTCATATGTGGACCTTGAGAAACTTAACAGAAGACCATGGGAGAAGGGAAAG
Organism: Panthera uncia; assembly: GCF_023721935.1. NCBI lineage: Eukaryota > Metazoa > Chordata > Mammalia > Carnivora > Felidae > Panthera > Panthera uncia. Next base: position 151,568,844 of record NC_064811.1, read on the forward strand.
GGAAAAAAATATAGTTACAAACAGAGAGGGAAGGAGACAAGCCATAAGAAACTCTTAAATACAGAGAACAAACTGAGGGTTGATGGAGGGGTGGAAGAAAGGGGAAAATGGGTGATGGGCATGGAGGAGGGTACTTGTTGGGATGAGCACTGGGTGGGTGTTGTATGCAAACGGTTAACCATGGGAATCTACCCCAAAAACCAAGAGCATGCTTTACACACTGTATGTTAGCCAATTTGACGATAAATTATATTAACTATATATATATATATATATATATATATATATATAAAGAATTTATACAACACCAAAAAAACAAATAATCCAATTAACAAATGAGAAGACAAGAACATTTTTCTTTTTTTTACATTATGTAAAAGATTTATTATATGTCATAAAGGTAATATGTGTTATTTTATATATATTAACATTCAACTGTTTTTAACTATCATTTTTTCTCTGTTGTAAGTATTTTCTATAACAGTGACTTTGTTTTTATATTTTTAAATTTATTTTTTTAATTTACATCCAAGTTAGCTAGCATATAGTGCAACAATGATTTCAGGAATAGATTCCTTAGTGCCCCTTACCCATTTGGATCATCCCCATCCCACAATCTCTCCAGCAACCCTCTGTTTGTTCTCTATAGTTAAGAGTCTCTTATGTTTTGTCCCCCACCCTGTTTTTATATTATTTTTGCTTCCCTTCCCTTATGTTCATCTGTTCTGTATCTTAAAGTCCTCACATGAGGAAGTCCTATGATTATCTGACTAATTTTGCTTAGCATAATACCCTCTAGCTCCATTCACATAGTTGCAAATGGCAGGATTTCATTCTTTTTGATTCCCGAGTAATACACTATTGTATGTATGTATGTATGTATGTATGTATGCGTGGTATGTGTGTGTATATACATATACATACCACATCTTCTTTATCCATTCATCCATTGATGGACATTTGGGCTCTTTCTATACTTTGGCTATTGTTGATAGTGCTGCTATAAACATTGGGGTGCACATGTGCCCCTTTGAAACAGCATACCTGTATCTCTTGGATAAATACCTAGTAGTGCAATTGCTGAGTCATGGGGTAGTTCTATTTTTAGTTTTTTGAGGAACCTCCACACTGCTTTCCAGAGTGACTGCACCAGTTTGCATTCCCACCAGCAGTGAAAAAGAGATCCTCTTTCTCTGCATCCTCACCAACATCTGTTGTTGCCTGAGTTGTTAATGTTAGCCATTGTGACAGGTGTGTGAGGTGATATCTCATTGTGGTTTTGAGTTGTATTTCCCTGATGATGAGTGATGTTGAGCATTTTTTCATGTGTCGGTTGGCCATCTGGATGTCTTCTTTGGAAAAGTGTCTATTTGTGTCTTTTGCCCATTTTTTCACTGGATTGTTTTTTGGATGTTGAGTTTGATAAGTTCTTCATAGATTTTGGATACTAACCCTTTATCTGATAAGTTGTTTGCAAATACCGTCTCCCATTACATCGGTTGCCTTTTAGTTTTGCTGATTGTTTCCTTTGCTGTGCAGAAGCTTTTTATCTTGATGAGGTCCCAATAGTTCATTTTTGCTTTTGTTTCCCTTGCCTCCGGAGGTGGAGACTTTTTGAGTAAGAAGTTGTTGTAGCCAAGGTCGAAGAGGTTTTTGCCTGCTTTCTCCTCTAGGCTTTTGATGGCTTTCTGTCTTACAGTTAGGTCTTTCATCCGTTTTGAGTTTATTTTTATGTATGGTGTAAGAAAGTGGTCCAGGTTCATTTTTCTGCATGTTGCTGTCTGGTTTTCCCAGCACCACTTGCTGAAAAGACTGTCTTTTTTCCATTGGATATTCTTTCCTGCTTTGTCAAAGATTAGTTGGGCAAACGTTTGTGGGTCCATTTCTGGGTTCTCTATTCTGTTCCATTGATCTGAGTGTCTGTTTTTGTGCCAGTACCATACTTTCTTGATGATTACAGCTTTGTAATACAGCTTAAAGACTGGGATGGTGATGCCTCCTGCTTTGGTTTTCTTTTTCAAGATTGCTTTGGCTATTCAGGGTCTTTTCTGGTTCCATACAAATTTTAGGATTGTTTGTTCTGGCTCTGTGAAGAATGCTGGTGTTATTTTGATAGGTATTGCATTGAATATGTAGATTGCTTTGGGTAGTATTAACATTTTAACAATATTTGTTCTAACTATCTAGGAGCATGGAATATTTTTCCATTTTTTTTTCGAACAGACATTTTTCTAAAGACATACTTGGGGCGCCTGGGTGGCTCAGTCGGTTAAGCGGCCAACTTTGGCTCAGGTCATGATCTCGCAGTCCATGAGTTCGAGCCCAGTGTTGGGCTCTGTGCTGACGGCTCAGAGCCTGGAGCCTGTTTCGGATTCTGTGTCTCCCTCTCTCTGACCTTCCCCCGTTCATGCTCTGTCTCTCTCTGTCTCAAAAATAAACGTTAAAAAAAAAAAAAAAGACATACAGATGGTCAACAGACACACGCAAAGATGGTCAACATCACTATCATCAGGGAAATGCCAATCAAAACTACAAGATCCCTAGGGGCACCTGTGTGGCTCAATCAGTTAAGCATCTGCATTAGGCTCAGGTCATGATCTCACGGTTCACGTGTTCGAGCCACCCGTTGGGCTCTGTGCTGACAGCTTGGAGCCTGGAGCCTGCTTCAGATTCTGTGTCTCTCTGTCCCTCCCCCCCCCCCCCCCCCCCCCCCCCCCGCTGACACTCTCTCTCTCAAAAAACTTAAAAAAAAAAACAAAAAAAAAACAACTACAAGATCTCACCTCACACCTGTCAGAATGACTAAAATCAAAACCACAAGAAACAAGTGTTGGTGAGGATGTGGAGAAAAAGGAACCCTCATGCACTACTGGTGGGAATGCAAACTGGCGCAGCCAATGTGGAAAACAGTATGGAGGTTCCTCAAAAATTTAAAAATAGAACTACCCTATGATGCAGTAATTTTACTACTGGGTATTTACCCAAAGAAAACAAAAAACTATTTCAAAAAGATAGATGAGCCCCTCTGTTTACTGCAGCATTATTTACAAGAGTCAACTTACGGAAGTGGCCCAAGTATCCACTGACAGATGAATGGATAAAAAAGATGTGGTATAGATATACAATGGAATATTATTCAGTCATAAAAATAATGAAATCTTGCCATTTGCAACAATATGGATAGAACTAGAGAGTACAATGCTAAGTGAAATAAGTCAGTCAGAGAAAGACAAATACATATGATTTCACTCATGTGGAATTTAAGGAAGAAAACAAGCGAGCAGAGAAAAAAGGGACAAAGCAAAAAACAAACTCTTAACTATAGAGAACAAACTGATGGTTACCAAGGGGAAGGCTGGTGAGGGATGGGTGAAATAGGCGAAGAGGATTAAGAGTAATCCTGTCATCAATTATCATGATGAGCACTGAGTATATAATTGTATCACTATATTGTACATCTGCAACTAATATAACACTGCATGTTAACTATACTGGAAATAAAATTAAAAATTAAATTAAAAAATAAAAGATTGACTGCCCAATCCCTTTAGTAATCCAAAAAACTGACCCCTTAATTTACTGATTTGATAGGCTGAGGTTTCCATACACCATTCTTTTCTCTTGTAAATAAAGTAGGCCTGTCCTTTGCTAACATCAGTCTTAATGCTTTCAAAATACTTCATAAACTGACCTTACTTAAAATTTTTTAAAATATTTTATTTATCTTTCAGAGAGAGAGAGAGAGAGAGAGAGAGAGAGAGAGAGACATTATGAGTGAGGGCGGGGCAGAGAGACAGAGGGAGACACAGAATCCGAAGAAGGCTCTAGGCTCTGAGCTGTCAGCACAGAGCCTGACAGGGCACGAACTCGTGAACTGCGAGATCATGACCTGAGCTGAAGTTGGACACTTAACTGACTGAACCACCCAGGTACCCCAAAACTGACCTTAATTTAAATTTTTTTATTTTTTAATTGAGAGACAGAGACAGAGACAGAGACAGAGACAGAGTGCAAGCAGGGGAAGGGCAGAGAGAGAGGAGACACCCAATCTGAAGCAGGTTCCAGGCTCCAAGCTGTCAGCATGGAGCCTGAGGTGGGACTCAAACTCACAAACTGTGAGATCATGACCTGAGCCGAAGTCAGACACCCAACCGACTAAGCCACCCAGGTGCCCCCAAAACTGACCTTACTTAAATGAGACTTCAAGAACTGTTTTATTATATGGACAAAAAAAAAAAAAAAAAAAAAAAAAAAAAAAAATCAATACAATAGTATCTGTATATAATTCTTCAAACCTTTCTCTGTATGGAGCAGCAGTCTGTATGTTAGCATAAAACTAAAATAAATTTTATGTGAATTTAACCAATTACTGAAAAGAATCCATCCTAAAGCTTGTATTGGAAATATCAAAACTAACAATTCACACAGAATCTAAAACAATTTAGTATTTTAGGTAATTTCAGATTAACTGACTATGGGAAACACTTTTATCCCAAAAGCCATAAAAGGAGATAACAGCCAGAAAAGGAGATAATGTGTATTATTTTGTCTGCCTAGAATGCCTCACTGTTTCCAATCACAGGGGTAGGTACACAAGGAAGTCAAGTCTTGCTTTCATCAAAATATTTAGGTTAGACCAGCAGGAAGATGGACAGTCACTCTAACTGTGCTCAGTTGCAGGAAGACATTAGTTTGGTACATTCTTCACCTTGTGGAAGAAGCCACTTTGTAGCAGAATAAAGCAGACATAGCAGGAAATGCAGAGCAAAAGGGAAAGCTCTGCAGTGTTCATATTCTTTGTTCTAGCAATTCCTGAGACACTGCTATATCTCTGCTCTTACTGTATGTGATGTAAGAGCTTAAATTTCCTCCCAAAGTTTGTTTAAATTAGATGTTTGTGCCTTGCACCAAAAGAGGTCCCTAGTACAAAGATATACCTAATGTAAAAAGATCTACAATTGCTAGAATGGAAGGTATGATCACTATAGAGTAGAATAACAATGGCATGATGAGCAGGATCAAATCCTACATATAACACTGAAGGTACTATGTTTCACTGAGAAAATGCCAAGATTAGAAGTTTTCTTAGATATCAAGAATAGTATTTTAATGTGCATTAACAAAGGTACATTCTGTCATTTCTACACTTTGTTTCTTATAATTTACCTAAAGCACGTAATCCTGAAATTATGGCAGTAAATGACCTACAAAGTTCATCTATGTCCACAATACCAGCAATTCTTTTATAAGCAGAAAAAAAGATAATGTGTAAAAACTGAATTAATTTTCTTCTGTAGCACAAATACTATTCACAGGATAAGGAGTATCTTTCACTTTAAATTACTAATCTGAATGCAGACTCAGGCCAACAATAATTGAAAATGATGTGAGAAGAATTTTGACACTGCAGTAACACAATGTTTAAAGCAGAAAAGAACAATTAAATTCAGGAATTATGGCTCAGTTCATAAACGGATACTCTAAAAGACGATACTGTATCAGACCATAATAGTAAACCTATTTTATAATAAATTTTATCCCTACTTGGATATGCACCTAAACCCTTCTTAGATAACCATGAGGTCCAGAACACTTTCTTAAACTAAATTCTACAGGGGCGCCTGAGTGGCTCAGTTGGTTAAATGTCCGACTTTGGCTCAGGTCATGATCTCACGGTCCGTGAGTTTGAGCTCTGCGTCAGGCTCTGTGCTGACAGCTCAGAGCCTGGAGCCTGTTTCGGATTCTGTGTCTCCCTCTCTCTCCGACCCTCCCCCGTTCATGCTCTGTCTCTCTCTGTCTCAAAAATAAATAAACGTTAAAAAAAAATATTTTTAAAAAAAACCTAAATTCTACAAACATACAAAGCAAAGAAGGTTAAACCATCCACAAATGATTAATCTTGAAATCACCTGTGCAAAAATGACATTACTACCTTGCTTGTAAAGCATTAACAGTTAATAAGATTTTATTAAATAACAGCATTTTCTTCAGTTTGATTCTGCTATCTTTTCATCTAGAATGAGTAAGCAAAATATGATCTAGTCATAAGTTACTTTTGTTTTGCATACATGGTATTTACCACATGATGATCTAACACATTCTAATCATAATATTCATCAACTAAAGATGTACTCAGGCCCTTCTTAGTATTTATGGCACATTAACTTCTTTCATAATTATTACCATCAAAGGAGTGGAAGTCTTAAAGTTTAAAAATGACAGGAAGTGAGAATAAGTGAGAAATGAAGATTTACTGGGGATTGAGTATGTTAAGATGATTCTATAATTCAAACCAATAGGAGAACTGACTAAAGCAAAACAATAAAAAAAGTATAAAAAAGCAGTATAAAAAAGACAACAGTATAAAAAAGTTCTTTCATATATAAAAAGACTTTGAGAGAAACAAAATTATATTTCACTGTGCCAATCACACTTTACAATAATTACTTTTAAATTATCATTAAGATGACATTTTTTATTGTAGCCACCTCATACATGTTTGGGGAAACAAATTCAAGTAAAAACATGCAAGTTTATAGAAGGAAATATAAACTAGGTATGGAATCAGAAATCTGGACACTATTTAGAGAAAAATCATTCATTCAACTAACATTTACTGAATATGCCCTATGTGTCAGACCTTATACAAGGAAGAAAGGATGCAACAAGGAACTAATCAGGCAAAAACTCCTCACCTCATGATGCTTACATTCTAATGGCTATTAAAAATAGCTATCAGCAATTATATCATTAAAAAAAAAAGGAAATTAAGTCCCAAAGCAATGCAGTGCCTTGCCATTTCCCAAAGACATAGCTATTTACCAAAAATTCAGGCTACAGTTTACATCACTTGGGCCTATTCCAGAGACTTTTCGATATGTGATAGAGTCAATGAGACAGGAAAAAACTTTAATGAAAAACCTAAATAATAAAGAAAATCTATGTTAATGTCTACTTACTGGATTAGAGAACTGTCAAACAAAACGGAAGGAATTTAATCGAAACATAGACTACACCAAATTTTAGAAAATACTTATGCTAAAGGCACTCTGCATTAGACTTCAAAGATCCACTTAATGAGCTAATAGATACTTTATCTTCTCTAATATCTGAAATTCCCGGAATACTTTTATTCAGAGGCCTATTTAATATGAACTAGTGGTTACAGTTCATATCCTAGCACAAAAAAAAAAAAAAAACTCTCAACATAATACCACCATCTCAATTTGTATTTTTTGCCTGACTCCAAAGAAAGGCTACCAATGACATTAGCTAATAGACTTAACTACATTATCTCCAGTAGGTAAAGGAAAATGGCTAAGGTGCTTAGGAGTCTGCATACAAAGGCAGTGTTAAAGTAACATGCTTCCAATATTCTGCTTGTTACAAGGAATTGAATAGTAGCTAGCCATCTATTTTGGAAGTTTCTAGGCTATTAAACAGTTTGAAATAATTAGTAGAGTAGTTTCAAGTTGAAAATTAATGTCAGACTTCAAAGTTGAAAACAGAAGAGAAAGGTAATTTGAAAATTCATTCCTTTCCACATGATTATGAAAAAATTCTTTCAACTCTACAAATGACTGCTGTCATTTCTGGATCATAATCATAATGATTTCTTCACTTTATTAAAACAATTAAGAGATAAAATTAAGAAAAGGACTAGATACTTACACCACTGGAAAGGAACTGAGCATACTTTACATGAGGTGAATCAATATCCTTTCTAGAGATGATCAGCGTTATTTATCATTCTGTAGAATAAAGACAGAAAATTCAGAAATACTTGGTAATTAAATGTTGAATAAAAATTTTAATTACATATCGTAAAGATATTAACAGTCAACATCAGGTAGCCACGTTTTAAAAATTATTTTGTAATTTTAAGTGAAACCTTGGTTTGAAGCAAAATTTTAAAAATAAAAAAATATTATTGATAGCTTTCAAAATTATTACCTTGGAAAAAGTAATGAAAATCATACCCCTGAAATTTAATCTGTTATCAGACATCACCCAGGGAAACATTTAAACTTGTGACGGAACATATGTATTATTGTGACATTCAAGCCTTTGAAAAAAAAAATGTTTATTTTTGAGAGAGAGAGAGAGTGTGTGCACAGCAGGGAGGGGCAGATAGACACAGAATTTGAAGCAGGCTCCAGGCTCTGAGCTGTCAGTGAAGAGTCTGACGTGGGGCTCGAACCCTCGAACCCACGAACCCTGACATAATGACCTGAACTGAAGTTGGATGCTTAACTGACTAAGCCACCAGGCACCCCTCAAGACAACTTTTTGATAACAGTATCAGTGCATTTATGTAGAATCCTCTAAAGCAAAAAACCCATGATTGCAGCTAAAGGTTTTAACTATGGAATAAATTCTGGGGTATACTTCCATGTATTTTAGTACTTATTTAACTACTAGCCAAATCTTGAGTGACTTAATTTCTCTAAGTCTCAATGTCTGCATCTATAAAACAGGGATGATTGATAACTACCTTGAAGAGCTATAGAAGTTAACACATTTTTTTAAATGGTGGTCATGAAGCACTTCACAAACTCTCAAGTCGCAGGGGCTATTACCAATTTAAAAAGGAGACTAATATGCATGTTGCTTTAGATTACTGAACACAATGTAAATTAATAGAGTGAGTTTAGTACTTCTATCTTCTGATTAGCATTCTACTGCTTTTATTCACCATTCAGACCCTTCGACCCCTTTCAATTTAGACATAGATTTTAACAAAAAATGAAATCTACTATTCATGGTTTAGAAGCTAAAGATCATGTATTACTGATTGGACTTATTAGCAGTTTCAAACCACAATCTAAAGAGGCAACAATTTCCATTAACTCAAAGTTAAGATTATAAATTACACGAAAGTTAAAAATGTTGATGTCAAAACTCTCACACTAAAATACACACTCAGCACTGAATTATATTAAGCAAGACCAAAGTGTCTAACAGTGACTAATGATATATGCGAAATGTACAGGGTAAAGTTAGAAACCTTTCATATTTGCATATCCTGAATTGTAGCTTTAATGAAGTTCCTGTTGTGGTTAATTTTCTTGCTGACTTAAAAAATACCTGTCCTAAAAAAAAATAGAAGTACAAAGAAAACCTACTGAAAATGCTGCTGATTGTAAAAATATCAAAACTAAGCCACAAAACTGATTAATGGTCAATATACACTTTTCATTCTTGCTCAAATCCAGTTAAAATATGTTAAATTCTGAGGCCCCTGGGTTACTCGGTCAAGTGTCTGACTTTGGCTCAGGTCATGATCTCACGGTTTCTGAGTTCAAGCCCCACGTCGGGCTCTGTGCTGACAGCTCAGAGCCTGGGGCCTGCTTCAGATTCTGTGTCTCCCTCTCTCTCTGCCCCTCCCCTGTTCGTTCTCTCTCTCTCTCAAATAAATAGACATTAAAAAAATACACTAAATACCTACTTGCCCTGAGATAGGCAGAAAATCATAACAGTAAGATAAGACCCCAGTAATGCAGGAGCATATTAAACTATAGGAGAAGGTCAAATAAAAATTATACACACACACACACCCCTACCTCTATAATAACATGCATAATGTGATAAGACTAAAAATACAAGTTTTCTGAGAGTAACAATTTAGAGATTATTTTAGGCTACAGAGAACTGGGAAGACTTCTTAGAGTGAGATCTCAGCTGTTAGCTGAAGATTAGAATAAGACTTCCACCAAACCAAAGTGTGAAGAGAAGTGTGAGAATCCGTGGAGGAAAGATTTTGGGGAGAAGGAACAGTTAAAGGAGACTATGAGGTATGTTTAGGGATTAAATAGACCTTTATTGACGGCCTTTTACATGTATACGTGAGGAATATATAGACTAGAAAGGGAATCCTTCCACAATCTTCAGAGGGCTGGCAAATGCCTCACAACAATCCTGACTGACCTTTATTATGCAAGTATGAGGACCACGGTACAACTGAATCAGACAATCTCAGAAGTAAATCACCAAAGATTGTCATTTCACAAGTGAGGAAACTGATATAAAGTTACTGATACAGACTTGTGTAACTGCAAATCACTGCGTTTATGTCATTCATATTATAGATATAAATGGGTTTAAAATATTCAGTAGAACTAAAATATTCTAGGGGCACCTGGGTGGCTCAGTCGGTTAAACATCTCTCAGGTCATGATCTCACGGTTCATGAGTTCAAGCCCTGCATCAGGCTCCACACCAACAGTACAGAGCCTGCTTGGAATTCTCTCTCTCTCACCCTTTCTCTCTGCCCCTCCTCTGCTTGTGTGTTCTCTAAGTTAAAAAGAAAAAAATAAAATAAAATAAAATAAAATAAAATAAAATAAAATAAAATAAAATAAAATAGAACTAAAACATTCTAAAAAAGCAAGTACGGTGCTATGAGTTCTCTACTTTCAGGCTCATTGTCACAAAGCCCCCTCTACATAGAAGACAGATTTTTTTACACCTTGTTTTAAAAATGAGTTTAATAATTAAATAAAGATGTATATTAAGATCATAGCCATTAGAAAGGGCACTATCAAAAAAAAAAAAAACAACAGAAAATAAGTACTGACAAAGATGTGGAGAAAATGAAACCTTCTTACGTTGCTGGTGAGAATGTAAAAATCGTGCAGCCACTATGGAAAACAGCATGGAGGTTTCTTAAAAAACTAAAAATAGAAATACCTTATGATTTAGTACTTCCACTACTATTTGCCCAAATAAAATAAAAAACAATAAATCAAAAATATATATGCACCCCTATGTTTATTACAGCATCATTTAGAATAGACAAAATATGGAAGCAACCTAAGTGTCCACTGATAAATGAATGGATAAAGAAAATGTGGCATATACATACAATGCAATATTACTCAGCCATAAAAAAGAATGGAATCTTGCCATCTGAGAAAACATGGATTGACCCAGAGAGTCAGATATGAGTCAGATTGAAAAAGACACATGCCATATGATTTCACTCACGTATGGAATCTAAAAAATAAGTGAACAAAGAATAATCAGAATCAGACCTATAAATAACAGAAAACAAACTGATGGTTGCCAGAGGGAAGGGAGGTGAAGGGATAAATAAGCAAAATGGGAGGAAAGTGGGATACAAGCTTCCTATTCTGTGATGAATAAGTCATGGGAATAAAAGGTACAGCATATGGATTATAGTTAATGATATTGCAAAAGCACTGTTTGGTGACAGGTGGTAGCTACACTTGTGGCGAGCATAGCATAACATTAAGAGATGCTGAATCACTATGTTGTATACCTGAAATTAATGTAACATGTGTATCAACTATACTCAAAAAATTTAAAGCATAAGAAATCTGAGCTTAAGAAGGTTTTAAGGATAAAAATTCATGGATACTGGATCACATTCAGCTCTAAAAAGCAAGTAACCTAGGGGGCCACTGGGTGGCTCAGTCAGTTGAGCACACAGCTGGTGATTTTGGCTCAGGTCATGATCCCAGGGTGGTGGGATTGAGCCCCACACGTCAGGTTGAGCATGGAACCTGCTTAAGATTCTCTTTTTTCCCCTGTCCCTGTCTCCTGTGTATGCTCTGTCTCTTTCTAAAAAAATAAAAATAAAATTAAAAGCAAGTAACTTATAAAAGTTAAAGATTCAGCTCCTCATTGGACTCTTCATCTTTTGTACTTTAAAAAGAGAGAAAGAGAGAGTGTGTGTTGAAGAACATTCTCAGATGACAAAGATAAAATAATTCTGTACCAACAAAGCTTACATTTGGTATGTGAAAAAAATTTGTAAATATGTAAAACTTCAGAGAATGTATTTTTTCAGGCATCCCAACTAAGAAAAATAATTAAGAAAAGGTTCTAAGAAAAAACAAACCAGAATAAGAGATGTGGTAATAGGGAAGATGAAGAGAAAGGATAATACTGTAAGCAATGAAACTTCCAGTTTCTATTATATAATACACATTTAAATAATAACCAAATGTCTAGGAATGTATAACTTGTATGATAAAGACTCCTGAAACAAAAACACTATATCATAAAAGAAATTTTAATAAATTTCTAAACTATACAAAGTAAAAGAGTTGTAGACAGGTGAGATGAAGATAAGGTAAGCAGAAGTAAAAATACTTCCAAGATCTCACAAGGAAGAAGAGGCTCAAGGGAAAAAAAGAAGAGGGGCAGAAAATAAAAGTACCCTTAAAAGTCTCATCTCTTCAAGGTCAAGGAGCCGGCAAGGAAAGCAATGAGCATCTTTTGGGGGAAAAGAGTATTTTGTTTTCAGGTAACTGCAGAGAAACATGTATCAGTCAAGGTATAATTTTAATGTCAAAAGTACTTATCAGTATAAAGAGAAAGAGTATATAATTATAAAATATACAGTTTATGATTAAAATATAAGAGTTACAAACTTGTATACACAAAATAACATAGCAGGTAAGAAAGCAAAATTTGCTAGAACTTTAATAAATTTATTTTTAAAAATAGAAATATACAGTAATTTCAGTATACTTTTTAGAATAGACAAATACAGTTGGAAAGAATATAAATTTAATTATAGTATCAATTAACATGATTTTTAAAAGCTACCTTGTAACCCTCTAACCAAAAACAGATTTTCCTATGTTCACTACCATGACTTATCATAAACATGGTCATAATGAAAGTTTTAATTAACTTCAGAGATATATACCTTAAAATTTTCAAAAAAAAATTACGATATCTTTCCTTAAAACCTATGACACTAGATAATCTTTGGATCAATTAGGAAATCAAAAGGGAAATTATGCTCTATGTGGTAAGCTATGACAATATATAAATAAAATCATAATTAAAACCCATGTGATCCAGTAAAATTTATATGCAGAAGTAAATTTATGGCCTTAAAGAATTTTAATATTTTTAAAAGGCAAGAGAGAAAAACACTTAAAAAAGAAATGAGAAAAGAAACAAAATTTATCAAAATAAATTAGGAAGAAGAAATTAAGAGATATTACTTAAAATTCATAAGAAGTAAAGACTTTATAGAGAACATAAATAAATCGAAAAGGTAGCTCTTTGAAAGATGATTAAATAATCAGAGTCTGATGAGTGGGTGGAAAAAAAAAGGGAACAAGAGGAGTGAAAACTCACAAGATTCAGAATGAAAGAGAAATACAACCACAATATAGGAGATAATTAAGAAAACAAGACAAATTTTAAAAAGACAAATGCAATTTCATGGCAATTCATTTCAAAACCTGAAAGAGAAGATGATTTCCCAGTAAAATAGAAAATATCAAAATTGACCCAGGAGAAATGAATTGAGTAGAACAAAACACCATAAATTAAAGGTAATTAAAAATCTACTATAGAAAAACATCAACACTGGGCTGGGTTCTCAGTAGATTCTTAATCTTTAAAAAAACATAATTCTAATAATAGTAAACCACAGAAAAATACAAAAAATGCTTCAAGTCATTTTATCAAGTAAAAATAACTCAATGCAAAAATCTAATAAAGGTACTAGTACATAAAATATACCCATAAACTGATTTCACTTTGAAGTTAAATATGATTCTAGGGGCGCCGGGGAGACTCAGTCAGTTAAGCATCCCACTCTTGGTTTCAGCTCAGGTCATGATCTCCCAGGGTTCATGAAATCAAGTCCCACGTTGAGCTCTGTGCTGACAGTGCAGTCTACTTGTGTCTGCACACATGTGTTCTCTCTCTCAAAAATAAATAAATATTAAAAAAAATTAAATGTAATTATAAATTTAAAAAAATAACATTAGACAATAGAGTCCAGGCACATGTCAAAAATAATATACTACTATAATTTATTGCAGAAATACAAGTGGTTCTTTTTTAATCAACATAATCTAATACATCAACAAATTAAGGAGAAAAAAATCATATCATCGTATCATTAGATGCTGAAAAGCATTTGATATAATTCAGCAACCATTTTTTAAATGTTTATTTATTTATTTTGAGAGAGAGAAAGAGTACTGGCAGGGGAGAGGGGCAGAGAGAGAGGAGAGAGAATCCCAAGTAGGCTCCATGCTCAGCACAGAGCCCAATGTGAGGCTTGATCCCACGACTGTGAGATCATAACCTGAACAGAAACCAAGAGGATACTTAACTGACTGAGCAACCCAGGTGCCCCTCAGCTTTTTAATAAAGCTCTATGGAAAAAAATAAAACAAAAAAATTAATCATTTCTGAAAAAAAGAACAGTAGTATCATATATAGCAAAACACGATAACCATTTCAAATAAAATTAAGGTTATATGAACATACAATAAATTTGTACATACATTGTACAGAGGTATGTGTGTTTATGTATAGATCAAGAACTTGCTTCTATATGGAAATCTGATGATCTGTGGTTACTTTCAGTACAGGGTGGGAAGTGAAACGATTAGGGAAAAGATGGGAAGGAGACTATTCACAGTTAATTTTTATTATTTTAATCATGAATCATTGAATCATTACTCATTCAATAAATCAATAAATAAAATTAATTAAATTAGGGATTAGAACAGGAAGCCCACTAACCCCTTTAAAATTCAACAAAGACTTGGGCGCTTGGGTGGCTCAGTCGGTTAAGCATCCGACTTCAGCTCAGGTCACGATCTCACGGTCCGCGAGTTCGAGCCCCGCGTCGGGCTCTGGGCTGATGGCTCAGAGCCTGGAGCCTGCTTCCGATTCTGTGTCTCCCTCTCTCTCTGCCCCTCCCCCGTTCATGCTCTGTCTCTCTCTGTCTCAAAAATAAATAAACGTTAAAAAAATAAAAAAAAAAAAATTCAACAATGACTTAAAGACTATAGGAACTAATTAAGACACGAAAATGAATTAACTGGCATAATATCAGAATGAAAGACAAAATACCTTTTTGTTAATGACCTGATGGAATACTTAGAAAATACAAGCAATTATAGTAAAAGAAAATTGAAATAAAAGTAAATTATCAATAAGAGGTATGATACAATACAGTTAAAATTTTAAAAAGTTCTCAAAAATAAAAAATAAAAAAATAAAAAAAATTCTCTAGTTTAGAAACTAACACATACAAAAATAATGGGAAAAATATTTCATTCACAGTACTTTTTCCCAATATTTATACATGACCATATTGAGAAATAATGCCAAAAGATTTGTTTTTTTTTTTTAATTTAAAAACAGGAACTTAAAGTTATAAAGCAAAAAGTCCAAGAATCACCAAAAAACCTGAGCAAAAGGAGAAAATTAAAAATAGACTTCAATGATATGTATCAAAATACATTCAAAAGACAATAATCAAATCAATATGGCACTGGTTTAAGAATAGACACACAGATGAGTGGAACAGAATAAAAGCCTTAAATATAGATTCCAGCACATATGAAAAAATGTACAAGTCAGAAGTTAAATTCTACTTCTGCAGTAAAGGATAAATTATTTTCTCAAATGATCATTACAAAACTGGTTATCAAGCAAAAAAAAAAAATAGATCTTTATCTTACATTATTTATTAAAAAAAAAAAAAAAAAGAGCTCCAGGTAGGATAAAGAAGAACAAGTGAAAAAAATAAATCACAGCAACACATTCTACAGTAAAATTTATAAGATGATATGTCTTTTAAACAATCTTAACAAAGAGCAAAAATTTGAAGAGACAGGCAGACATAAAAGTTCAAAATTTCTTAGACATAAAAAGTGAAAAAAGCATCAACAAACTAAGCAATTAAACTGGAAAAAATATTTGACATGTAGAGACAGAGCAGATTCAAATTATCAAGTTTATAAAAAATACTCAAACTTACTAAAAGTGAAATAACAATTAAGTGGTTCTAATGAGACAGCACTTTAGCAAAAATGTAGAAGACTGATAATATCTCATCAAGAAAGTACTGTCATATTTTATCATCTAAATGAATTAGGACATCCTTTTGTGTATTATTTAAAGTTTATTTATTTTGAGAGCAAGAGCACACAGGGGAGGGGCAAAGAGACAGGGAGAGAGAATCCTAAGCAGGCTCCGCAGCTCAGTGCAAGGCCTGATGAGGCAGGGCTCAATCCCACGACAGTTAGATCATGACCTGAGCAGAAATCAAGAGTCAGTCAAGACTGAGCCACCCAGGTGCCCCATTTTTGGAAAGAAATCTGGTATCATGTATAAAAGGTAAAGTACTTCCTTCTCCCTGTAACCTACCAGTCCAATTTCTGGGAATCTATCATACAGAAATAAAAGTAATCATATGTAATACATACAAAGATGTTTACTGTCACTTATTTTCCAATTTCTTGTCTGTATAAACAGTATTCTTTCTTTCTTTCTTTCTTTCTTTCTTTCTTTCTTTCTTTCTTTC